>NW_015539938.1:129129-139006 GCF_001515605.1 Sinocyclocheilus anshuiensis
TTCCGCATGCACCGCTCAGAAGTGACGAACGCGGAAGCACAGGGAAGAAATCAAAACAAACCACAAGTCACTAATTAGAAGTACAAAACGTGGATTTGTAAAGAAGAATGTCGGAGGATTTCGATATAAGCCAAGAGGAGACTGGTTTTCCTTTGCTAAAGTAAGGAAACTTTGCTTCCTTTGCTCCTGTAAACAAACTTTGGTTTTCACGAGACTCACCGGCGCATGTGCAACGCCGACATGTTACGTCATCCTCCCGGAGCTGCTTCCGTGTACAACTGTTGGCGCAAGCTAGATTAAAGTGATTATTACATTTTGAATATGGATATTTTTCTTACAAAAACGCATCGATTCGCTACAGGAGGCCTTTGTTTGTACCAATCGAAACTCGGTAACTCTCAGTCAGCGGCCGGTTTTCCAGCGGGACTGGAGTCTCTGAGCAGCAGAGGTGTGCGATGAATCAGATGCAGCGCTTTAGCAATATGCATGTCTAAAATAAGCCGCCTCAGAATGTGTGATGATTTTTTCTCAACTCCTCGATCTCACGCTATATGCCACCTTTCTGCGTGTAAGAGCCTCCATCTGCCACACAATCTTTCCACCGGCCCCGGGAAGCCACCTGACTGGAACGCTTTACAGGCGCCAAGATCGTTCACATCGAGTCTGAAGCTTCATAGAGGGAAAAAGCCGCCGGAAAATTCAGCTGTCAGGGAAGTAAATCATAATGAATCAGGCAATGAAAACGGAATCGGCAGTAATGCCATATTGAATTTCTGTCTCAAGGTCTTGAAAAAGGATGGATGAGGAATTCACTTTTTTTATGGGTAGTTAAATTTAATCAAGGCCTTTTTCAGGTTTGCTCGTCTCGGCCAATAGAGGTCTCTCTAACGGCGTCGAGTGCGCACACATAAGCACAGACAGATGGAAAAGTTACTTTATTGATCCCTGAAGGGAAATTCAGTGCAAAACGGCAGGAGCATCAAATAAAGTGTGCATAAATACACAACTTTCAGCAAACAGCACTAAACGTTACATAGAGTGCAGCCAATTGTATCATACAGGGCCATATTTAAGTCTCTCAGCATCCATTAGCGCCTTCCTTAATGGTTAACGAAATTAACTGAGCTGAAGGTTATGGCTTAATATAAATTAGTATACAATATTCTATATTCGATTTCCCAAATGAACTTCCAATGCAAACATAAACAATACAATAGCATGGTAACACTTTGGTAGCCTACTTTATGTATAAACCCATGGTTCTGAATGAAAAATGTTTATATAGCTACCGTGGTACATAGGCCTACTTCACGAAATACCATGGTTTTAGCATGGCATGTTTTGTGTGAACTGTCTATAACTAGCCTTATTTTGAAGAGATACTATTTTTGGATTTAACCTCTGACTTAAATATTTTTGTTATAGCGTCATGATCTGCTGTTGTGCAAAACTGTGTTGTTTAACAATTCAGTCACACTTAAAGTAATCCAGTCGCACATGTGTCTGTCTGCTCTGGCCTGTTACTCATCACTCACACGGTTGCCAGTGAAGGCCGTTTCTCTGCACAAATCTCATTACTCGATCTCTCTTTTTCATTTCCCTGTCTCTCTCTCTAACTGCCATCTTGTGTACAGCTGCCTCAGCTTTAAGTCTGACTCGGGGCAGCCACTCTTGATTCATCCCATGAGTCTTTGGGGCAGTGGCTGCTCTCTTCCCAGAAATGCATATTTGCATAACCATAAATCACTCACCAAATGTGTAGACAATGAGGTTCTGGGTCTCGGCCTCTTTGTTTCTGTACAGCTACAGGTTTCAGTCAAAATAAAGAGATGAATCTTATAAAACATAACTTAAAGAACACGTCCAAATCATATCCCCCCCCCCCAACCCCACATCAAAAGTATAAAATAATATTTTGCCCAAAGAAAATATGTGACAATTAAGCATATCCCTCCTAATTCTTTATAATATTATATTAATGTAAAACAAAGTAATTTTATATACATTTTTTATATGATTTTTTTGCATTGTGACATTATTTTTATGACAATTAATCATATCACTCTTCCCATTTTCATTACCATAACGCAAAGAAATCTCATTCTCTGTAGTAGCAATGATATTATTTAAACAATGTTATAATAATAATGTAAAATAAAAAGTAATCATTTATATTTGCTTATTTCTTGCATTGTGACATTATTTAATGACAATTAAGCAAATCCCTCCTCCCATTTTCATTACTGTAATGCAAAGTCTCTGTAAATAGGAATTATATTTTATTATTTAAATAATATTCCGATATGAATATAAAATATAAATTGACATTTTATAATTCTTTTTTTTTTTGGCTCTGTGGCATTAACTTTCAACACAGTTAAACACATCCTTCCTCCCATTCTCATTACTGTAATGCAAAAAGATGAAAAAATAAATAAATAATACAAATTTCAATCTCATTCTCTGTAATAGGAACTGTATTATATTATTCAAATAATATTAAATATGCACAATGCAAAAAATCATGTTCTCTAAAATACAATTGATATATTTATTTTTAGTTTTTTGTTATATAATAAAATATTAAGTATAATATATTTGACATTATATTATATTATTAATGTTTATAATATAATATAATATATATTTGACACATATTATTAATGCAAAATGTAATTTTTTATATTTAAATCTTTAAAAAATGAAAGAAATAAAATATAAAAACTTAAAAGTAAAACATCTAGACCATTTATGGTAGTGAGAATTGGGGCTTAATCGTTTATAAAAATAATGCAAAAGACCTTAATGGTCCTTAACTAGGTTTAATTTTCTCTTCCCTCACGTGGAAATTGATCTGGAGATGACATCTGGATATCCAGTACATGTAACGACCTGTTTGGAGTCTCTTGGGCCCTGAACAAGAATGCTGGCGGACAGCATTTAGAAACAGCTCTCAAATTTACAGCCCCATAATCCTATATAGAGATCTGGGTTTGACATCTCGTGTTTGATTGAACACTTCATATTTTGCTTCCCCACACAGGGTGACAGAAATAGGATAATTTATTGTACGTCCCCTGACAGGAATAAACTACACCGTGGCCCACTCCGGGGAGATGGATGCGACTCTGTTACACTTTCACAGGTGACTTGAACTGTTGACAGATAACACACTCGACGGAGTTGGATCTGTCAGAAAAGTGAAAGTTGTTTGAGTTCTGCTGAATGCTGACTGTGCTGCATAACACAAAATATAAAAACACAAATAAATCTAATTAAAATAGCATAAACAGTTGGGGTGCCATGGTATCACAGGGTAATATCATGGTACTTTCATATAAAACATGGTACAGATAGATAGATAGATAGATAGATAGATAGATAGATAGTTATTTTTGTATTTATTTACAGAAAGCACTATGGTACTTTGACATATACTATGGTCATTCATGATTGTGGCACTTTTGTGTGTATGTTCAATTCAATTGTAAATTGATGATAAGATAGATCTTCAATTGTAAGTGTTCAATTACAAAAAGTACTATGGTACTTTCATATCATAGTACCATTTTCATTACTATGGTATTTATATTATTCCAAGGCACTTAAAATATTATGGTGGTACACGTCATGAAAATGTCATTGTACATGTCTAAAACAACATAGTATCAGCATGATACCATGGCAAAAAACAAACAAACATAGTAATACCATGGTACTTGTATAAGTGCCAGACTAGCTTTAAAAGTAATCATTGAATTTGGAAGATATGCTCTTTTCACCAATCTACACTAGATTAAAAGCACTTTAAAATCGAGCTCTCTCCTCCATCAGGTCTTTGCTGGTTCTGTGGTTTAAAGCTCTCAGCGCGGGGAAGGGGAGGAGACACACACACACACACACACACACACATACACATCCATCAGCTCCGTTCCTCCGTTCTCGAGTAACCGGGCAGGAGGAGGCGAGCGCGATCAGACCTCCAGGTGTGTGTAGATGTACGTGTGTGTTACAGTCACACCTGGATGCATCATGTGATCAGATACCTGGGCGTGGAGCTAGCGTTCAGTGTGTTAGTCGGTAACGGGAATCTCGGAACCGCAGATCTCTTGTCGCTCCGCGCGTGAGTGACGTGAACTTTCCGTGCACCGGGAATCTATTCCTCTCAATCTAAAGGGAATCCGTGGTCTGGACGCTGCAACCGCTGCCAAGGTGAGAGTCTGTGTTTGACGTGGAATATTGTGCGTTGTACCTTCCAGCAGTTCTAGGTTGTGTTCGGTTTCAGACGGGACGCGTATCCCGGACTGAGACGCATGTTGCATGTGAGATGATGTACCGACTGTGCTCATGTGTTGTCGGTAGCCGTTTTAACATTCGTTGCTAGAAACTTATCGTTATTTATGTCCTTAGTAGCTTACTTTTATTTAATATTAGTAGGTAATGTTTTATAATTTCACTAGTAAGTATTCAACAGACTCTAGTATGCCGTGTACGAACTAGTGTGTGACTTTTAGGAGGGTCTATGCAATCGGTTGAGGTTCGTCTCGCGCAGTAACGCCAATGTCTTGTGGCGCGCCTGGCGCTAACCGTCAGCTATCTTGAAGACGTTTTGTGTTTGTTTGTAAATCTATGTTAAACTGATTAGCAATGACTAGTACTTAGGCTACTTTGTCTATATACTGTCCGATAATGATAACGGAAAGTGCTCGAGCGGCGTATTGTTGCAATAGGAACGTCAAGTGTAAGCGACGGGCATCCGTTTAGCACCCTGACTAACTTTTAGGCAAATCTTTTTTTTGTGGTACTGAAAAGTTATTTAAACCTATATATACTTGTATGAAAAATTAATACTTAGTTTTTAGACACCTAACTTTTGTTTTGACTTATTTTGAGGGGTGCAGACTACCCAAACTACCAATATTCGCGCCCAGTTAGTAGCCTGTGTATTCATAGTAAGTTAAGTTGGACTACTCTTACTTTTATGGTTCCTGAAACATTTACAAAAGCTGTTAAAACGTACATGTACTTATATTTTTTAAGACCGTCAACCTTTTTGTTTTGACTTATTTTGAGGTGTTCAGAACCGAAACCCACATTAATCGCACACTGCTAGTTTGTATTCCTGCAATAATAATGACTATCAGTTAGTCTTTTTGCTACTCCAGTCACTATCCCAGTAGTGGTGAGTAACTGTTCCATTGTTGCCGCCAACAATTTATAGTTTTTGCCTTTAAGTAACCATTTCAAATTTAGTAGTAATATTAACTATAAAGTATTTCTTGATGGTTGACGAGTAGGCCTATATGTCCGATTCTTGTGTGTCCCGAATACATAGTAAGTTATGTACTTCCAAAACAGCCTACTTAGCTAGTCTTTTTCCCAAATATTTGTAGTGAAATTTAGTCAAACATTATGCCAAATGAAGCATTTTTTGTGTCTCAATTGCCATTTAATTTAATTATTTATAATCCCATATGTGTAGACTACTAGTTATGACCTTGATTTGTCTTAAATGGACATGATGGATTTTTAATGGGTTGGATCTGGCTAATAGTGTTTCTTTGTCTTTGCTCTGCTCTTCTAAGACCACAGTGTTGTGTTTCACAACCACTAGTTGTCTGTTCTGTTTGTATCAGGTTAAACTGTGCGTGTCTAACATCAGAGGACATTATTCACTTGCATCGCATGTGCGCTTGAGTACAGAGTACAACAGGTCCGGACGAGCTCTTTCTGTGTCTTTAACTGTGTAAACCCTGCTGTTTGTCTCGGCACACTGGCTCCTTTCAGCCGGGGCTCTGAAGTTGTGCGTCTCTCACATTGTACCGCCTTGTTCTGCCTCTAAATTGCGTCTTTATTGGGCTCTTCTGTATTTCTATGCAGTGAAAGGGAGGAGACATCCTGGGGGATTATCCTCATTAAATGCTTTAAACAAACGTGCCAGATTAGCCGGGATCGTTCTCCATGTGGGGGCAACGGAGCCGAGGGTGGGTGCGGTGTGGTGAAAAGAACAACCCCAACAGTGAAAGGCAGCGTTTTCATAAATACACACCATCTGCACACACACACTCCACGTAGCCGGCGTGAAATCAGGTCCTGCTCCTGCCTACAGCTCTTGGGCTTATCTGCCGTCCTGCGAGCATTTAGTATAGAGCGACTGTCCCTTATCTGAGCTGCGAAATGCGTGATGAATGTCCTCTCCGCACGGAGCTGAATGATTTCATTCACCTTCCGAATGTCCCTGTGTTTTATGCTCAGAAATCATCAATTACCCGCAATCACCTGCAGGGCTGTCAGGGAAAGCACTTGGCCAGAGCACTTGTTTATCAAAAGCTAAATAAAGAAGTAGCATTTGTCTGATGTTAGCCTGGAGGAAAACAGGATGGTGATGTTTAATGTCATACATTCACCTTTTTCTTCTGCTGTGGCACCCGTGACTTCCTTTTTTCTGAGGGGCCTGGTTTTCCATCAACAACGAATTATTCAGAATAGTTTGCCAAAGAAGAAATGGCACCGTACTTCCCTTTTTCCCCCTGTGGTTTGGCCGATTAAAGGCCTTTTAAGCATGTGGTCATGTTGCCAGCTTGAGTCTGGGCGTCTTTGGTCATTTTTGTTGCCTTCAGCATGTCAGGCTGCTCTGCACTTAAAGTAATGCATGTTGATATTGGAGATTCTTGGAAAAGTTGGATGCTTTTTCTTGTACCGGTGTGTTGAGTCTGGCTGCTCTGAAATGGCCTTCTTGCACGGATATTATGAAAAAGTTTGGCAAGTGTTTCTTAACCCAGTCCTGATGTTTCAGTCCGGAGAGCGACATTGAAGCCTCTACTTTAGATTCTTCTCATAGTTTTCAATTTAACAGTGCATGCTCTAATAAATAGGTAAAGTAGATGTGATGGAATAAATTGTGACTTTCAGGTTTTCTGACCAACCAAGTGACAGACATGTTGTTAAGTGTAAACCTGAATGCTTTGTTTTGCCCACAGCTAAATCTCATTGGACACTCCCGCTCCACATTTATGTGTGATTTACCAAGGTGTTTTTTTTTTCTTGTTTTTTTTTTAATAAAGTCATTAAATCATAAAACACAGAATCCAGAAAAATTAAAATAGACAACACCAAATAAATAAATAAATAAAGACACTAGTAGGACATTATTGTTAATTTCATTTTATAAATGATTAAATTAAATTCCGTGTTGTTAATTGAAATTTAATTAAACTATTAAAATGGAACAATTATAATAGAAAACATGGACTTTGAGAAAAAATAGAATGGATTCCATAGAGTCCTGTTTCTATTATACATGCAATATGTTTGATTAGGAATGCACAATATATCGGTACCATATCGGTTATCAGCAAATATTGTTTTTTTATTTCAGTATAGATATTTTATGTTTAATTGTGCATGCTTATTTCCTCAATTTTTACATGTTAAAATTACAAATAATTTAATAACATTGCTAAATGTAATATTTCATATCTAAAAATGAGTATCCATTTTTCATATTGTACTTTATTATGTTGGGATGCCAGTTAGTGTTTTGTTAAAAAAAAAAAAAAATTATTTACAAAATTTTAAATAATAAGAAATAATTCTGTATATTTTTACTTTTTTTGTCTAATGTTTCTATAGCACATTTCACAATATATAGCACATTTTTAAAATTGTATTTATTTATTTATTGGTATCTGCCATTATTTTTAAAGCAGATTTCACAATTTTAATATCATAATTTATAAAGTAATAGTGTAGTTATAATTATAGTGTAATTTTCATATCATACTTTATAATGTTGGAGTGCTAGTTATAGTGTTATGTTTTTAATTTATTTAGACAAAATAATATGATATTAAATAAAATAACATTTATTAATTGTAATCATTATTTTTATAGCAAATTTCAAAACAAATTTTTATGTGTAAAACAAGTATTTATGTATATTTCTGTGTAATGAATTTTTTTTTTAAACAAAGTAGAATAGATTTATAGCATGCAAATAATTATTGGCTTATATGTATCGACCATAATAGTAGTTTTTAATCAGTTTTTAATTTTCACTTTACACTGTCAGCAGCTCATTGTCTTTAGGCATGTGAGTCAGTCCTAAGAGGTCTCATCTTTGGTTTAATCTTGCTATTATGCCATCTTGATGACGTGTGAAGTCGAGTGAGTAGTTTTAAGTCCCCCAATCCCCCTAAGGGCTGAGATACATCAGATTACAACAGCATCATGGGAAATGATGGGCATAAGGTGAGATCGCATTCATTCTCATGCTTGCTAATCAACAGCTGGCCACAGATCTGTGCCGTCTGGGGATCTATGTTTTTAATTTATTTAGACAAAATAATATAAAATGTTATTAAAAATCAGTTAATTTTTTTATTTAATTTTTGTAATATTTCTGCAGCATATTTTGATGCAGCATACAAGCTTTTTTAACATTTATTAATTGTAATCATTATTTTTATAGCAAATTTCAAAACAAATTTTTATGTGTAAAACAAGTATTTATGTATATTTCTGTGTAATGAATTTTTTTTTTAAACAAAGTAGAATAGATTTATAGCATGCAAATAATTATTGGCTTATATGTATCGACCATAATAGTAGTTTTTAATCAGTTTTTAATTTTCACTTTACACTGTCAGCAGCTCATTGTCTTTAGGCATGTGAGTCAGTCCTAAGAGGTCTCATCTTTGGTTTAATCTTGCTATTATGCCATCTTGATGACGTGTGAAGTCGAGTGAGTAGTTTTAAGTCCCCCAATCCCCCTAAGGGCTGAGATACATCAGATTACAACAGCATCATGGGAAATGATGGGCATAAGGTGAGATCGCATTCATTCTCATGCTTGCTAATCAACAGCTGGCCACAGATCTGTGCCGTCTGGGGATCTTTATGCAGCATACGGCCTTATCGTCGCTCCAGCGCCATACACCTCTGTACACTGACTACACCAAGAAAGTCTTCCTCCCCATTCTTGTTCTTTCACTTCCTCCATCTTTTTCCCTCTCTTTTTCATACCATCTGCTGATGGGCAGAAAACCATTTCCTCAGCTTCGTTCTGGTCACGCAGATGGATTCTGGGTAAAAAAAAAAGTCAGTGTTCTAGGGAAAATAAGACACTGGAATGTGTGGGAGGGACTCTTGCACATGCACACAAAACCTTCGCCCGCAGGAGAACAAGATCTCCGGCTTTTGCTTCAGAGGGTCTCGTTACAAGCATAACATGCTATCAGCGCGGGCTGAAACTGTGGCGTAACATTACAGCCAGTGCTTTCCCCCTCAAGACAGAGCGATGGCATCCGTGTCAAACCCACAGAAATGCTCTACTGTATGGATAGAGATTTGGCCTGAACCCAGGCGGGCGCTCCCTCTGGAGCAAATGGGGCAAGCGGGGATTAAACCCGGTTCGTGAATAAAAGGAGAGCCTCCATTGACAGCCTTAATTAGTCTAAGACTTGCCTCATTCTGGGAAACTGCCAGGTCCTTGACTATTATAGTGGAAAATCCAGTCGGCTTCCACTTGAACGGCACCAATTCCAAACATGGCCTTTTGTTAGATTAGACAGCAAGTTTTCAGGCACGAGCTGTTACTTTCTGTGTTTGAAACTTTGGTTAAGTGTCGTAAATCAAGAGTTCAAAACTTAAATGAGGTTGCAGAACTGTGCAGAAAGCCCTGCAGATTTTCACAGACTTTGAGTCATTCCGATCTAGATAGTTTTTGCCCCTTGTGCATTGAAGTATTAAATATTTTGGCTAATTTCATAGTGCCAATAAGAGAGTAGTGCTCAGGTTTAATACATTTTTACTACAAATTCATTGTAGGGATGCACATATCAGCACCATATTGGTTATAGACTGATTATTTAATCCA
>NW_015539938.1:139145-141208 GCF_001515605.1 Sinocyclocheilus anshuiensis
ATTAGGGCTGTCAGTTTAACGCATTAACTTAAAATATTTTAATCGCGTTATTTTTTCATAACTAATTAATTAAGGCAGTTAACGCACTGGCCCTGCCCCCAGACCTATACGTCATCTTACAGTTCATAAAGTTGACAAATATGATGCAGGGCAACAACTCCATAAATGAAGTTATGCTCTAAAATTCAAGATATTGAGGCAAAAAATACCCCTGTATGAGTTTTTGGCTCATATTTATCTCATATGATAAGTGACATAACACGAGCAGTGGATAGGCTATCACACGAGTGCTGATTTTGTCCCGAATATCACAAGATTAAATGTGATTTTATACAACAGTTCTATGATAAGCGACATCACACGAGCAGCGAGAGCAGTAGGCTATCACACGATGCTGATTTTGTCCCGAATATCACGAGATTAAATGTCATTTTATACAACAGTTCAGTAAATAAGAAGTTAATATAAAAATTTTATTTGAAATTAATATTGTGTGTTTTTGTTCAATTTTGCCAACGAATATATTACGTATAAAGCCACAGCAGAACTGTTGTGTGTCTCCGAGCAACACGGTGGTGATTAGTTTCTGAATGAATTAGATTAATTAATCGCAGCACCCTGTGATTAATTAGATAAAAAATGTTAATCGACTGACAGCCCTAATATATATATATAACGAATAAATAGGCATATACACTTAAATAATAAATTAAAAAGGTAAAGGCAAACCTTTTACAATTCTGATTATCTTTAGGATTAAAAGGAGTAGTTTCTTCCACTGTTAGAAGGAAAAAATTCAAGTGATTGCGCCGGCGCCGCATGCGCGCACTCAGTTAAGAATTGCTACCTTGACAATGCAGCCTGTTCATTATCATAATAAAATACAGTCAGTCAAACATATGGGGAAAAAAGCTATGTAGTAAAAAAAAATATGTACTAAAAAATATGTAGTAAAATCTGTGCTGTTAAGTGTTATCACAGTACCGCCGTGATGTTATGCAAAACATTTTGTTTTACGTGGATATTGGAACGCGAGTGAAGTAGGCTACATAATAAATAATAATTTGGCATTCAAATACATCGCGAATACGGAAACATTTGATTTTGTGTCGAATGAGAGACCCAACGTTGGCTTTAGTTTAGTTTTAGCCTAAGTGAATTCGTTTTGGCTTGTCTTTTATAGGCCTATTGCTATAGGCCTAGCTTCTTATATTTTTAATTCTTATTCTTTTCTAAATAGGCTACTGTTAATTGAAAGGATTTGTTTACAGTGTTTATTATAATGTTTGTAAACAGTTTGCTTCAGCATTAGGCCTATTTCTGAATGAAATAATAAAATGTGACTTATGTTTTCCCCCTAAAAAACAAATTTTTTTTAATACGCGTAGCGTATTTTAACCATGCAGCAAACCTTTTTAAATATTTTGATAAATTACTGAAAAAAATAAATAATTAAATGACTTTTTAAACCGTTTAACTTGTATGTGTGTTTCACAGTCTTGATGGTTTGGATTAACCCTTTAATTGCTGTATCCCTAAAAACCAGACTGCCAGAGGGTTACTGTAAATGCATGTGCCCACTGGGTACCGTTCTCCTGATGCCACCGGTGTGGCATTTGCACTGACGGCTTGGGCCCGCCATCGCTGCTTGCAGCTATATTTTATTCTTGTTCTTTCTAAATAGGCTACTGTAAATGTTTGTTTACAGTGTTTAATATAATGTTTGTAAACATTTCGTGTCGGCATTAGGCCTATAGGCTATTTCTGAATGAAATAATAAAATGCGACTTATGCGCGATTGATGTTTTTTTCCCCCTAAAAACACATGATTTTTTATACGCGTTGCGTATTTTAACCATGCAGCAAACCTTTTTAAATATTTATAAATTACTGAAAAGGTAAATAATGAAATGACTTTTTAAACCGTTTAACTGATTGTATTAATCGGTCAAAATTCTTACAGTCGGTTAACCGGTTAAACGGTTAAAATTAACATCCCTATAACAGAACGTTCAAATGTATCTAGTATGATAAAACAGCGCTGCTTACTTCCGCTGCTTTCC
>NW_015539938.1:141730-143982 GCF_001515605.1 Sinocyclocheilus anshuiensis
TTTTGCCCGAGTCCCATCGGATTGCGTCGGCTGTGGGGATGAAGACGACAACTCCCATGATTCCACACTCGGAATGTCATCTAACGGCGCCTTTGTTTCTTTGTTTGTTTTGAATACGCGCCCTCCAGTGGCAAAAAATTACATATTGTGCCTTTAATCCTTGGTGTTTTTATATTGTTCTTATTAGTAGAATTCGTATAATAATAATAATAATAATAATAATAATAATAATAATAATAATTATTATTATTATCTTATCAGTATTATTGTTCGTTTTTTCCAAATTTTTACAGGAACACTGAATGACCAAAAAAAGCACCACCACCAGTCCTAAGTTCAGTTAAAATGACTAATTAGTCTGGCGAGTAAACTAAAAAATTTACTAGCCAATGGCGATTCAATTGCCAAGGTGTCCGTAGAGGGTTGGCTAGCCAGTGTAGGTCTCAGCTTTAATACATTTTACTATGTTTAGTATTCATTGTAGAGATGCATCATATCGGTTATCAACTAATAGTGACTTTTTAAAAGTTACAAATGTTTAAAATTTTAATTGTTAAAATTTAATTGTAAAATGAATTGTTTCATTTGTCTTTTTAAAATTGTTATTGCTATTGAAATAGTTGGTGTATTTCAAAAGGAATGATTATGTTGTGATGCCAAAATTTACATGAAGCGTACACATGATTTGTTTCAGTATTTCTTTATTTAATTAAGATGTATAATATTGGCCAATTATTGGTTATCAGCTGTAATGTGAAAATAATTTCCATATTGGTACACTTCTAATCCATAATTTCCTTCAAAAATGAAAACTGCACCAAAATATGTCCGCAGTTGTGTCTGGGCCTCCCTATTATTAGAATAAAAATCAGATTGTCAGACAGTTGTTGATGTTATATTAAGGCTGCCAAAATGTTTCCAGCACAGTTTAACTAACGCGGGGGTTGGGGTATTATTTCATAAGCTCAGGTGAACTGAAGCGTGTTTTATTTATCTTTGCACGTGGAGAGATTTTACGCTTGAACCCATCTCAGTCAAACGGATAAGTGCAAAATGATAGATCCCCGTGATGCGCGTGACATCGCCGTTCCCTTCACCTTTGTTTCTGTTTTTTCCCCATTTCAGCGAGGAGTTCAGTTGGGCACTGAAGGGTGTAATTCATTTCTACAGATCTGAGTAATGTCTTGTTTAATCTTCAAACAGAGCACTTGCCTCACATGGAGATTGCTTTTAATTACTGACACTACACTTCTCATAATATGGGGTTCCATGTGGCGGCGGTGCGGGCGATGTTTTTGGGGTTTCTTAGCATGTTGAGGAGGGGGAAACTCTCCCGGCTGTTAATTAAGGAATAGACGAGTCCCGGCGGAGCCAAAAACTAATGAGTGAAGGGTCAGGTATTTGCCAAACAGCTGGAAACCAAGGTCACGGCAACCTGAGCGAAAAAGACGGAAAGGAGGAGGGGCAACCTGGCAAGAAGTCTGTGAGGAGTTGAGTCGGTTGCCAAAAGAGGGGGTGGTTGCAATATTTTATTTCAGACATTAATCCGAGGCTTTACGGTGGCTTTCCTTGGACTCAAGTGTGAAAGACACTCAAAGAAAAGCAGAACTGGTTCACACAGTATTTTCAGCATGTCTTAAAAGCATGGTGTGGTATCATGGGAACGCTGTTGTTTTTCCTTCCTTGTTGAAAAGACCAGCTCAGGCCAGCATGAATTTTCTTAAATGCCCTTTTTTAATATATGGTTTTTATACGATTATGAACTGCATGGGCCCGGTGCTAAATTATTAACAAGCCATAGGCTGAATAGGAAAATTTAATTTTTGTAAATACATAAGCAACAGCAGATGTGCGAGTTACCAAACCCAAACAACAAGCTCGGGTGGAATATTGTGTTATTAGAAAATATTGGAAATATTGTAGCTTTATTACCAGTGACTTAAGTTTGTGTGTGTGTGTATAAATATATAATGTTTTAATGTTGTATTTTATGGTTATATTGTATAAATTACATATTTTTAGATAGGTTTTTACAATGTAAAACAAATGAAAAAATACTGGAAATATAATTACGTATTATTATATGTATAAATATGTATGGTTTTATTTATATTTATATAAATTACGTTTTAATATTTGTTAATATTTCATTCTTTTTAAATGTTTAATATTTAATATACAGTGGTGTGAAAAAATGTTGGCCCCCTTCCTGATTTCTTATTTTTTTGCATGTTTGTCACACTTTAATGTTT
>NW_015539938.1:144007-152804 GCF_001515605.1 Sinocyclocheilus anshuiensis
ATTTAAAAACTGCATGTTGTGTTCACTTGTGTTATCTTTGACTAATATTTAAATTTGTTTGATGATCTGAAACATTAAAGTGTGACAAACATGCAAAAAAAATAAGAAATCAGGAAGGGGGCCAACACTTTTTCACACCACTGTATATATACACACATATATACATATATATGCGCACACTGAATACCAAAAAAATCACATATATTTTATATATATTTCCATAAATTATACTTTTTTAACTTTAATCTATCTGTCTGTCTGTCTGTCCGTCTGTCTGAAAACTTCATATATAGATGTAAAAAAATATATGTCGATGAGTGTGTATGTATATAGTGTATGTGTATATAAGTAACTTTTCAAAAGAAATATTTATGTTGTGGCTTTGCCATCAGTTACAAACCATATAAGGTTCATAGCTTTTTGAGGGGAAGTTGTGGCCTAATGGTTAGAGAGTTGGACTCGTAACCCAAAGGTTGCGGGTTCAAGTCTCGTACCGGCAGGGATTGTAGGTGGGGGGAGTGAATGTACAGCGCTCTCTCCCACCTTCAATACCACGACTGAGGTGCCCTTGAGCAAGGCACCGAACCCCCAACTGCTCCCCGGGTGCCGCAGCAAAAAATGGCTGCCCACTGCTCCGGGTGTGTGTTCACGGTGTGTGCGTGTTCACTGCTGTGTGTGTGCACTTTGGATGGGTTAAATGCAGAGCACTAATTCCGAGTATGGGTCGCCATACTTGGCCACATGTCACTTCACTTTTTTTGCATTTAGAATTATAGTATAGACCTGCAGTCCATCTGTAATTGAAACCATTGTTCTGTAATGAGACCTCTAATCTCCCTATTCTATGAGGTCAGGTCATGACCTTTATATGCGATAACACTGATGACAGTCATTTGTAATGTGGGGAGATGAGTCAATACTTTCAGACTAGCAGTGGTTCTGGTGCCTGTAGCATGTGCGGGGACCCAGACGTGTGTTTGGAGGTGACCCTGACGGCTTTAGCAGCAGGCCGTGGGCTCGTAGAGGTGGAGGGGAAGACTTGTGCTGATCTGGGATTCTCTGCGGAAACATTCCAGAGCCGATTCTTGTCCAGGAATTCCAGTTATGTGCATGAAACCAGACAGACAGAGAGGTGGCCGCTCCAAGACGACGAGGCCTTTGATTTTCATGTTTGTTGTTTTGCTTCCTGATCTCTTTAACGGCACATCTGAGTGACTCTTTTCCTTCCTGCCTTTTCTTTTTAATGTTTTTAAAGAAAAACAGTGTATTATATGCACTCAAAAGTATTTAGGCCTAAATTTAAGATTTATGTTTTTAAATTGTGTATAAAATTTCCATTAATTTGGATTACACCGTAATTAATTAAACTAATAAACTAGATGAGATGCATATTTGTCAGTCATATGTATATGAAGCAGGTGAGATTTCTGTGATAGTTATAATAAACTGTTTTTTTAAATGCACAATAATCAGTTTTATGTATTTTTCATTAATACAGTTTGTTTTAATCGCATACATTTTAATTAATTAAATGTTGCTTGTTCCACAGCTAGCTGGATTTTTAACAATTTTCTTTTTTTTTTTTGCTGAATAAATGTAATTGTTTTCAAAACAGATTTATGCTGATTCTAAACTATTTGAAAAAAAAAAAAGAATAAATATAATTATTTAAATAAACTCAAATAGATGCAAATAGTTCATAAACCATTCCATGATTTTTTGAGTGTTTCATTTTTGTCAAATATGCATCACATTGTTTATTAGTTTGTTAAAACTGTAATCCAAATGGAAATTTTATATGCAAATAATTACCTACTGTAAACTTATTCAAATACACAAGTCTTAAATTTAACACCTGAACACACCCCTGTCTGCCATTGGTCAGCCAGACGGACGGTCACCCGTCTCCAACTCTCACCATTGGTTGAGCCAGTGTTGCTCTTGCAGTCTGGTCGAGATGTTCAAACCAATAAACTTTTGTCTTGCTAAAAGTCGTCTCGGCCTATTAAACTGGGACAGAAGAAAGCATTTTAACATCCAAAAAAATTACACACTTCAGCTTTAAATGAAAGAGAAGCATGTAAATGAGTCAAAAACACTTCCTTCTGGCCTTTTTGCTTTATTCATATTCTTTGCCTAATTTTCTTGTTCCTCACAGCCCCACGGTTTCACTTCCCTTCTCTTTTTCAGTCTTTTGTTGTGCTCTCGGTTTGTATTTTTCTCCCCCTCCCTTATCTGATTGTCGCGGTGCCTCGGGCTCAGTATCCGTCCTCGGATCTGTGGCTGGCTGATGGTGTCGTTACAGCTGTGTGTCTTCGGTGTGTCTCCAGCCGTCCGGGTGTGCGTAGCCTGATCCGATCGGACACGCACCCCACTCCATCTGACTCATCTGGGTCGAGACTCGGCCACATTGACCCGTGGCTCTTTATATAAACACACATTTCTCATGCCTGTCCTGTTTACACCTGTTTACCAAAAGTGCTACAGCTACAGGTAAATACTTCAAAATTTACCATGGCACTAATTTGTGTACCATAGTATTTACATGGTACTTTAAATGTGTTGGATACAAAAAAGTACCATGTTTTTTGGATATGTACCATGGTACTATTATAATATTTTGAACAAATATCATGATATTCTTAGAATTACATGTCCAAAAAAAAAAAAAAACAGTAGTACCATGGCACCTTTTAGCAAATACCATTGTACATAAATTGCAGTACTATTTCAGAGTATCATAGTATTACCATTTGATACCACTACAGTATTGTTGTGACGATGGTACAACATTGCTTTCGTACATGTCCAAAAACATGGTTTTACTATGGTACATAAATTTCAGTACCATGGTATATTAAGTACCATTGTATTAACATTTGATGCAACCGCAGTACTTTTTGTGAGGGATGGTACATCATTACCTTAGTATATGCCTACACTCTAAAAAATGCTGGGTTGTTTCAACCCAACGTTTGGTCAAATATGGACTAACCCAAGTGCTGGGTTAAAAATTTTATTAAAAAATTTAACCCAACAGTTGGGTTAGTCCATATTTGACCCAAAGTTGGGTTGAAACAACCCAGCATTTTTTAGAGTGTAAAAACATGTTTTTACATGTTACATGTTCAAAAAAGCACAGTATTACCATGGTACTTTTTGGCAAATATCACTGTACATGAATTTTACTACCATGGTATATTTCAACATATCATAGTATTACCATCTGATACCCCTACAGTATTTGTGTGAGGATGGTACAAAATTAACTTGGTATATGTCCAAAAACATACAGTTTTACATTTTGGTGAATACTCTAGTACATGAATATGTGTACCATGGTATTTTTCAAAGTACCATATTATTACCATCTGACACAAAACAGTATTTTATGTGGAGTGGCGCAACATTAACTTTGCATATGTCCAAAAGCATGGTTTTATGTATGTGTTATGTTAGGTATGTGTCCAAAAAACAAACATGGTGTTGTGTTAATAGCATGGTACCAAGTCCCAAAAACATGACTAGACTAGAGTACTTTCTTAGAAGTGTAAAAGTGTATTGAATGATACATGCTAAATATGTCAAAATGCTATGGTAGTACACTCTAAAAAATGCTGGGTTGTTTAAACCCAACTTTGGGTCAAATATGGACTAACCCAACTTTTGGGTTAAAAATTTAATGTAAACATATTTAACCCAAAGTTGGGTTGAAACAACCCATTTTTTATTTGTAGCTTTGTATTTGTGCAGAAAATGTGGTAATACCATAGTACTTTTTTGGTACCATATATTTCTGATAAAATCATAGTACGGCCACAGTTTTTGCCATGGCACATATGTGGATTTACCATGGTACATGTCCCAAAAAGCATGGTAAGACTATGATACTTTTGAATGATGCTTGCTAAGTATGTCAAAATGCTTTGCTTTTAGCTTTGTACATACCCAAAACACCATGGTAATATCAGGGTATTTTGCAAGAGTATGTTGAATACACAAGTACAGCTCTGTTTCACTTTGATGTTAGATTTATTCTTTTCTTTTGTGTATTTCACATCCCAGGTCTTTGCTAATGCTATAGAATCCTTTGCATTTAGGCGGCTTTCCAGAATTCAGATTTAGCATTTAGCAAAGCTTCAGTCTCTGTGGACTAGTTTCCTGACTTCCTGACTCAAACAAATAGCTGCCTTTAAGCAAATGACATCACAGTCTGTGCCGCAGACCCCTATAAACATGTCTGAACACACGCTAACAGCCGCTCACAGATGCTAAAAACACTCCACTCTGCTTTTGTTGCAACACCACACAGTTTTACATGCAAACCCAGGAAATAACCCACTTTTCAAACCCACGCACAGACGGTTCCTACTTCGTATTTAAGGTGTTAGCATGTGTTTGAGGTTAGCATCATTTTAATCTGTCGCTGTTCAGACATTTAATTATCGTGATTAGCTTTAGAAGGGCTGTGGTGGGTTCGGGAAGCATTACGACTGAGCTCTTGGCTCCTGAAAGCAGCTATCATACGTTGTTGGCACTAAGCTAATGCATGGCTAAATGGGAAATAACCATTTTGCTTTTCCAGACGCTCTCTCAGCAAATATGGACAGGCTTGTCTGCACGAGATTAGCTTGTTTGTCTGCTAATCGGCTAAATCAGACTTGTCATATCGTGGCCTACCAAGATTTCGAAACTAGTATATTTGTAGACTTTGATGCTGATCATATTGAGTTGAATGCTTGCATCTGTGGGGATATATAGGGAACCGCTAACTTCCCTCCTTTGTTTCTCCTTTTTAGAGGTGGTTTTTTGGGTGGATCGGTCTTCCAACTGTCGTAAAGTTGATCCTTTCACTGCGTTTAGTGATGGATGTTGTTTATTTGCAGTAGTAATAAAAACAGCCTGGTTTTCATCATGTACTTTCACTACCTTCATTTACATAACCTCTAAAAAAAAAAAACTAAAATGACATTCAATCCTTAATGGGACTGTTATGGATATATGCAGTACATTTACGGCTCATATCAGCATTCTGTTAACGATTCGGTGACCTTCCTTTGAAAAATAAAGTCTGAAAACTTCTTGAATGCTGCTGGTGAACATAAGTCAGAAGCTTCACCTGGAGTTCTTCGGTTTTCCTGCAGAGATGCTTTTATTGGTCTGGGGGTGGATGATACTTCACCATAATCCACAATATATCGTGTCTCCTCTCAGACATGCTCAGGGTTTTAGTGTGAGAAATTTGAATCTGAGGTGATTGTTTTTTTCTCAGAATTGAGAGGTTCTTCACTGCTGTTCTTAGACTTCAGGTTATTTGACAAGACAAAAATATATATATATTTTTATGACTTGAATCTGTGTTAGATGATTCTGTGGATTTGAAAAATGTCTGTTATGAGTATTCAATGTACCCATATAAGTACTAATGGAGTTCTTGGTTCGGTCTCATTGAATATTAGCTCTGTCTGAGATGGTTTTCCTTAAAGGTCACAGTGTTTGTGTTAATTAATTAAATTTTGAGTTTAGAGTTAAAATGAATACAAATAGCAGCTCAGATCAGTTGGTATTGTTCATATCTGATGTTTTGATGTAAAAAGTTAAGATCATTTGGAATTGGATTTGAGACTTATTTGAATTTAAGATATCTGACATTCGCTTCTTGGAAAATTTTGCGATGATTTGGTATTGAATTTGATGAGAACTGTTTTGAGTTCATGTTGAGATCTCTGATGTTTCCTTCTTGGCAAAGTTTAGGATTTGGTACTGGATTTGAGACTTATTTGAATTTATATTGAGATATCTGACATTCGCGTCTTGGAAAAGTTTGGTTATTGGATTTGTGACATTACTGACAGTTGCTTGTTGGAAATGTTGAGATTATTTGGTATTGGATTTGCTGAAGTATTTGAGTTCATCTGATATTTGCTTCTTGGGAAAGTTTCAGATTTTCAGATTATTTGGCATTGAGTTTGATGGGAAGTATTTGGGTTCATGTTGAGATCTCTGATGTTTTCATCTTGGAAAAGTTTTGACATTGTTCAGATGTCTGAAGAAAGTCTGAAGAAAACGTGAGATTAAAGGGTTAGTTCACCCAAAAATGAAAATTCTGTCATTAATTACTCACCCTCATGTCGTTCTAAACCTGTAAGACCTCTGTTCATCTTCGGAACACAAATTAAGATATTTTTGATGAATTCTGAGAGCTCTCTGACCCTCCCATAGACAGTAATGTAATTAGCACGATCAAGGTCCAGAAACGTAGCAAGGAGATTACATGGATTATTTTACCGATCTCCTAACTACGTTTCTGGACCTTGATCGTGGTAATTACATTGCTGTCTATGGGAGGGTCAGAGAGCTCTCAGAATTAATCAAAAATAGTGGTTCAACGGATCACAAATCTCACGGTTCGGATCACATTACGGTTTTTGACCCACAGATCGGATCATTTTTCAGATCAGCAAGAAAATAAAAATATTTCAATTTAACTTGCTTTCAATTTATTACTTAAAGTGAAGTAGTACTTTGATACCACAGCAAATACTACTAGATTAACTAAGAAAGTTTAAACCTGATTAAAGAGACAAAAGAACAGCCAGTAAAAATAAGAACAAATACACAAATTACAAGCATAGATAAATACACTCAAAAAAATAAATTGTTAAATGAACGTGATTTAATCGTATCACCCATTATGCATCTAATCAAATCAAGTAAACTTGGACTGCTTTGAATATGTTATATGAACACAAAATACATTTGTAGATTAAACATGATTTTCATGTCAATGTAACTTCTTTGCAACTAATTGAATAAAAATGTTTGTATTGTGTTAGTCTAATCAAATTTATTCTTATTCACTCAATGTCGGTAAAGCACTTCAATTCAACAAAATTCTGCCTTGTTACATCAACTAGTTAATGTCTTGTTCATGTATGGTTTTGGTAGTTTAATGAATATCTATCTTGTTGTTTCAATTAGATTTGTTTTAGATGACAGCACTAAGAAGCAAGACATTACCAAAAGTTTAGTAATCTACAAAAAAAGCACAGAAAACATGCAAACAATTTAAATATTTAATTTTTTTCATTAGGCTTTAACATGCACCAATTAAGTTTAAACTGCTTTCTTCACTTTAAGTATCTTATCCATTTGAGTGTTTGTTACACAACGTATAAGAAACATTTAGCCAACAAAATCTTGGCTCTTGAGAAAACTGATCCCCAAGCAACGCTTATAGGACTTTGACGCCCTTTTGATCTTACAACTTCTTAAAAATTAAGCCATTTCAACACTACCCTTTTTGGGAATTTGTAAAGTAAACCTTGGCCTGACACAAAAAAAAAATTTTTTTTTTAACATAAACATGAATGAACATAACATAAAACAAACAATTGTGAGTGTAACAATTTGAGCTGTAAAATAATAATAATAATAATAATAATAAAGAGAGAGTCTGATGCAATTATAAAAAAAAAAATAAAAAAAAACTTGCAGCAGCTTGCTGTGATAATTTCACATGAAAATTTGTATAATTCTAAATGACCAGTGTAGCTATGTTGCTTCACATCTGAAAATAAGAAAATCACTCCCAGAAAATATTTGTAAGTGTGTAACAACTGCTTCAGTCAGTTGTCCCTTTGGTAAAACACTGTTGTAGTCTCAGTCCATTTAAAACAAACAAAAACAAACTACTACTACAGCGTCTTCCCTAATTACGCCAAGCTCACTTGCTCCAGCACCCTGTTTAAAGGAACTGTGCCATGAATAACAGTTGTCTATAAAAGAGCTTCTATCTAACTACAAATGTGCATCTTCCCAAAGTACACCAGTCTTGTTCAAGCTCAATTGTTACAGTAGCTTGTTTGGAGGAACTGTGCCAAAAAATAAGTTGTCCGTATACACAAGGAACTCCAAGTGCATTTTGTTTGACTTTTCTGTCTTTTTCAAGCTCACTTACTCCAAAAGCTTGTTTTTGAGGAACTGTGCCTTGGATGACAACCTCTGTCCATTTAGATTTAGAAGGATCTTCTGCAAGACTTCAAAAGTGAATTTGAGCTCTGGTGGGTAGCTCAGGTTCAAACAGTATATCAGTCCAAATAACAGAGCACAAGCCTGTGCAATGCTACTCAAGTCACTGAGGACTTCCACACCTTCAATTAGGACACCAATGTCCTGTGGGTCATCGTCAGGCAGCACTCCCTCCTTCAGTATGACACACACTCCCATCACAGTTTGCTCCATGGTACTTTGTGACTCAGTGTCTGAATCCTGTGGGACGAAATACATGAAAGACCATAAACAAAAATGAGCTCAAATACTTATTACAAGAATTGCACACTTATACACTCACTGGCCACTTTATAAGGTACATCTGTAAAGTAAACTTCAATTCAATACAGGAGCTCTGCTGTGAATTCTACATTTACAAGGTTATAATTTCTCAGTTTTTAAGTTGAAACTGTCAGAAAGGTGATAATTCTATATGTTTATTACTGAGGTCAGCACCCAGCTGGAGTGTTATTGCAGTGCATTATATTATAAGATTGTTATAATTTTATTTGGCCACCATATTTAAAATGAATGAGGTGGCTAAAACATTAGAACCATCTTAGAATATAATGCACTGCAATAAAACAAAAGCATGCATGTACAGTTTTCTGATGCCATTATTTATTTTTTGTGGCATGCCTCTTCTACCTTTCAGATCAATTTAAATCTTTAGTATGGGTTTACACAGTTTTGTAAATTAGGCCCCAAGAGAGCTCAACCAATATGAATAAAAAATTAATTGGTT
>NW_015539938.1:154140-162400 GCF_001515605.1 Sinocyclocheilus anshuiensis
AACGCTTATAGGTCTTTAACGCCAGTTTGGTCTTAAAACTTCTTAAAAATTAAGCCTTGCTGTGATGATTTCACATGAAAATTTTGATAATTCTAAATTACCAGTGTATCTATGTTGCTTCACATCTGAAAATAAGAAAATCACTCCCAGAAAATATTTGTAAGTGTGTAACAACTGCTTCAGTCAGTTGTCCCTTTGGTAAAACACTGTTGTAGTCTCAGTCCATTTAAAACAAACAAAAACAAACTACTACTACAGCGTCTTCCCTAATTACGCCAAGCTCACTTGCTCCAGCACCCTGTTTAAAGGAACTGTGCCATGAATAACAGTTGTCTATAAAAGAGCTTCTATCTAACTACAAATGTGCATCTTCCCAAAGTACACCAGTCTTGTTCAAGCTCAATTGTTACAGTAGCTTGTTTGGAGGAACTGTGCCAAAAAATAAGTTGTCCGTATACACAAGGAACTCCAAGTGCATTTTGTTTGACTTTTCTGTCTTTTTCAAGCTCACTTACTCCAAAAGTTTGTTTTTGAGGAACTGTGCCTTGGATGACAACCTCTGTCCATTTAGATTTAGAAGGATCTTCTGCAAGACTTCAAAAGTGAATTTGAGCTCTGGTGGGTAGCTCAGGTTCAAACAGTATATCAGTCCAAATAACAGAGCACAAGCCTGTGCAATGCTACTCAAGTCACTGAGGACTTCCACACCTTCAATTAGGACACCAATGTCCCGTGGGTCATCGTCAGGCAGCACTCCCTCCTTCAGTATGACACACACTCCCATCACAGTTTGCTCCATGGTACTTTGTGACTCAGTGTCTGAATCCTGTGGGACGAAATACATGAAAGATCACAAACAAAAATCACTGAGTCACAAAGTACCATGGAGCAAACTGTGATGGGAGTGTGTGTCATACTGAAGGAGGGAGTGCTGACGATGACCCGCAGGACATTGGTGTCCTAATTGAAGGTGTGGAAGTCCTCAGTGACTTGAGTAGCATTGCACAGGCTTGTGCTCTGGTAACTTCAATTCAATACAGGAGCTCTGCTGTGAATTCTATATTTACAAGGTTATAATTTCTCAGTTTTTAGGTTGAAACTGTCAGAAAGGTGATAATTCTACTATATGTTTATTACTGAAGTCACAGTGGGTGCTGGAATGTTATTGCAGTACATTATATTATAAGATTGTTATAATTTATTTGGCCACCATATTTAACATTTCCGCTGTGAAAAAGAAATGTATAAAATTTAACAAAACTGCAACAAATTTACTCTAATGTGTATGCTAAGGCCAGAAAACAGAAAAACAGACAACAAGCATTCTCCTAATTTCAAAGACTGGCTTTAAAAACTGGGCCAAAGAAAATGACCACTACTGGCTGCTGTTACTAAATATCAAGTGGTTTACTTATATTTATAACTATAATCCCTGAATAAAACCATGCATACCTATTCAATCATAACTTTAACTGCAATTTGTAAGGACATTTAAAATATATGGTCGACTGCATCATAGATTTTACTTGACAATTTTTGCATACTGTATTCAATAAGCTGGGTAGCATTATGTGGCATTTTGAAACTCTATGTTTGAAAAGACAGAAATGTCTAGTTATAGAACGTTTAAAGTAATATTTTGCTGATATAACCTTACACTAGGGCTGCACGATAAATCGCATGCGATATTTAACTCGCATCTTATCAGTAAAACACATACGAAGGGCCAGGCTAACGTTAGTTAATTTGGCTAATAACAACAACAGTACCTCTGCTGGCACACTAAACAAAACCTCAAAAAAAAAAGCCCTATAAACGTTAGCTAGACTGAAAAGAGCGATGAGAAGTGCACATTGATTCATCGACTCTGCATTCACTTTATCTCTCGTTTTCCCCTCCCATTGTTGGGGTAATGTAGAGTTCAGGTTTAACGTAGGTTATGTAGTTAATAGTTAGGCGTAGCTAGCATTGAATTGTGACAGAAATGCACCTATTGTAGCGGATATATTAACGTTAAGGTGAAACTCTTACCGACAAATGATCTAATTCATTTGATTATTTCTTACTTTAATTACAAATAACAAGAATGAATCATTTAACAGAAATAAACTCGTTATATTCATATTAATGAGACATTTGTATTTTGCAAATCAAGCAAGTGGCTAGTTGACTTTTTTGAGTGTACAACATGTTTCAAATAAAATAAGGTTAGTAGTATTCAAATACAGAAATGTAATAATTAGGGAAACATTTTCATTTTTGGGTGAACTAACCCTTTAAGCATAAAAATTTTCGTTTGCTCTGTACAGAATCTCAGAGAAATTACAGAGATTACATTTGCTTTTTTTCTGTCCCATAGGCACTTTTAACAAACTCAACTCCAATTTAAAGCATCCAAATAGTGCAGCGGCTGGATTGGTGGCGCGAATTCAAGCTCCAAATTGGGTCTGTGCTGGCCACTTTCCTCAGTGACACCAGATCTCGTTAGAAATCTCCCTGTAAGTTCATTAAACAAAACGCTGGTGCTGTGTGACATGCAGTCAGTGACTGAGAGAGTGACCAGAGTTTATCCCGAGGACTTGTTCATGAGTCTCAGACAAACGGGTGCTTTATGAAGCACTTTTGATTTCTACCGCAATGTCCCGTCTTTTAAGTACAAGGGTCAAAACTCCTGCTGGGTTAAATGGCTTCTATAAGCGCGCGCTTTAAGTGACTAACTAAAAATAACGCCGCAACTCCAGAAGTAATTGTGGTGGAGAGGCTAATGGTGTGGCTAGCCCCCCTGTCGAGCCCAGCGGCAAGACCTTTCTCTCGCTGATAGGTTTTAAGACCTGGGGATTCGATTTCGACCGACAAGAGCTCTGACTGAAAGCTGGAGCCAAACATCGGGCTGCTGTTTTCATTCACAACAACGCTGATCGATTTTGTTTACCTGAGTATTAGCTTACACTCTCACAATCCCAATTTCTTTTTGCTTTTATAAATCCTGCAAATTCTTTCCTCGTCCAGGGTTTTTGTTCCCCAGCCCTAGGGGGGAGTGTGTAGCAGACGGATCCATGAATTCCTCATCGCTAAATCTGTTAGCTGATCAATAATTCAGTCTCGATCCAATCTCACCTGCGTCTCTGTGGCCCTCGCCTCAACGAGTCGGACTGTCCTTGAGCCGAGCACGTGCGGAAGTGCATTAGAGCATGTTTGTGTTTGCCGCACATTCCCCACAGGCATGCGGGCATATCAAAGGAAGTGATCTCATTGCCAGGTACGGGATGTGTGGAGGTGCCAGTCTAGCCGTTGTGATTAGTAGAGTCGGTTGAGGGGGGTCCGGACCCCTGCTGACGGTGACCGTCTCATCTCTTTCCAGCAACGAGCGTAGAGTTGGTTCCTCCAGTGATGACCGCGCGGAGTCACGGTCGCAGGACAAGGGCACGGATACCCCCGCTTCATATCAAACCGCCGCTCTCTCATCTGCATCCACATGCATCCAGTGGCTTTATCAAAAGCCGGGCATGTTTTTTTATTTTTTATTTAGTGCTCAAACTAAGCTCTCTGAATGTCCTCTGTGTCACTCGGCCTCAAAAACAAGCTCTGAACGCAACATTTTATCTTAGCGTTAGCCTCTTTCTGTGTCTCTCGCTCTCTCTGTGGCCAATAAAAGAAAGGCTGGAGGCCAAATTGCAGACGGGCCACCCAATACTAACTCTCTCACTAACACACTTTTTGAGAGCGAGAGGAGAGTCTTTGTACATCATCTGCCTGCTGACTCCATTAGAGACCTCATACTGAAGATGGCCATCTTTGCTTTAGTTTACTCAAAAATGAGAAAAGTGAAGCTCTTGAATTTTGGAAACCTTTATGTATTTGTTAGTCATGACAAGAATCACTATGTTAGTGTTAGGTTTTTTTTTTTTTATAAACTTTAATATTTAACAAGTTTCAGGTTGTTTGTTCTACAAATTCAAATAAAACCATAAATCAGGCCGCCTTTTTTAAGGCTCTGTATGCAACTTGTGAAATTATTATTATTTTTATGAATAATTTTATTTTTTCTTAATTTCTTAATTTTAAAAATCAGTTTTTTTTTTTTTTTTCATATTTATTTATTTAATTATTTATTATTATCAGATTTTTTAAAATAATTTTTTTCTTACTTGATTTTTTTTTTTTCCTGTTCAGACCTCTGTCACTTTTGCTAGCGCATTCATATTGGTCATCATATTAATAATGCAAATTTGTGTAGGTTTTTTTTTTTATAAGGGGTACATGTTTTGTCACTGATTATGTTTACAATGAGGTCAGTATCCACTTCCAAACACATTCACTGTAAACCTAAAAATGGTAAAGGATGGCAGATGTTTGAATGTTTGTTTCTGTAACAGAATGAAAATAAGAAATAAAGTCACATATAAAGTCACAATTATGGGAAACAGTTTCATTACAAGGTGAAACCTGTTGTACATGGAATGATGAACTCTTGATTGTTCAAACTGAGATGCATAACAAAAATCTTACTGTTTAATATTTTAAGTAAATTTCTTTCTTTTTCCTCTTCATACTACAGAAAACTAAACTGATTTGAGATATGCTATGCATAATAATTTAGATTTTATGTGATTCGACTTTTAGTTTAGTTGATTTATGTTTTGTTTTAGATACTAAATACTAAATAAAACGTTTTAAGAGAAGTTTAGAAATGAGACCTGACTGAGCAGTGTCCGAAGTCGCATACTGTCACAGTATGTACTGCATTTGATAAAAAAACATTATTTTCTACTGTTAATAATAAAAATTATGCAGATGTGCAGTATGAACATACAATGTCTGCCGCTGTTCTTTCCACCAATACCATACTACTGTAGTCATTTGATGTACTACTTTTAGCATACTTTATACTAGGAGCATAGGCATATTTGAACATGAAGTTGGTTTATGGTATATTAAAGTGATATTTAAGGTTTTTGAGTGAATTCTTTGAGGTGGATCTCTGGCCGTTTTTTGAGAGCACAGTATTTCCTTTACTCGTCACGTCACCTCCGATAAGGACTCTTGGGAACGGAGACAATTTGTTAAAAATGTAACAATTGCTTTTAAAGGACAAGCCATCGCCTCCAGTTGTCATGACCCATTTGGCACGATAATCAGTGCTTTACGAAAATAAATGAAAAATGAAAGCATTATGTAAGTCAAGTCATTTCAGTCAGTGGCCAAATTGTTACCTGTTGGTCAAAGTTAGAGTTATAAACGAAAAATAAAAAAGGTCTGCGCTCTTAAAAATGTATTTTTTTAAATGTTTATTGAATCTAAACTTTTTCATTGTTCTGTGGACAAAATTACATTTCAAATGAGGAAAACAAAAATCAGAATCTGAGTCCTGTCTTGTCAGTGTGTGTGACCTACTCCTTCCTGAAATAGCGATTTGTGTTGTGTTCCTGGCTGGTGATAATTTGTAGCTGTGGGCCAATGAATCAGATTATTTCTCCTCATATTAATGCTGCAAACACGCCTCTCTCGTTTTGAACAATATTGCCTCTCTAATGAGAGGTGAGGGTGAAAGTCTGCCTGAATCCTGGCTTGTTTGTGCTCTTGTTGCATTTGGAATGAATTTCTGCCGTGAGGAACACTAGGATGAGAGGCACTCGCAAAGTGAAAACACCTCAACCTGGTCTGGCATCTCTGTCTCTCTTGTCATCCTCAGTACATGTTAGATCTGTTTCACACTGCACCGCCATGACACATGCACGGACAATGTTACTCAGGAAAACACAGGAATCTGGACCTGGGAGAATTGGAACTGCTATCATTCAAAAATGTCTGCTCTTTTCATGTTTGTTTATTAAATATTTTAGATAATTTGATAATGGTTTTAGCTAGTTAAAGTGTACACTACGCACTGCTTAACATATTTTTTCAAGTTTTAAGTCAATTTTTTAAAGTTTTAATCAGATTGCACAGGGTTTCCTACACAAATTAGTGCAAAAAAAACAACTGGAAGCTGATTTTGTCTGTGCGTGCATGTTAATAATGGATTCTGCAAGCATTCTACACTGATTTTTGAATAAAACAAACTTCCATGAAAATGATTTGACTATAATAAAATATGCTAAATGGAACTGGTATATATATATATATATATATATATATATATATATAATATGATAATAAGATGACTTTTTCCACTGTTTTATTTATATGTATATATGTGTGTGTATATGTATATGTGTGTATATATATATATATATTTTTTTTTTTTAGAAAGCAACTTATTCGAAAATAAATGAAAAATGAAAGCATTATGTAAGTCAAGTCATTTCAGTCAGTGGCCAAATTGTTACCTGTTGGTCAAAGTTAGAGTTATAAACGAAAAATAAAAAAGGTCTGCGCTCTTAAAAATGTATTTTTTTAAATGTTTATTGAATCTAAACTTTTTCATTGTTCTGTGGACAAAATTACATTTAAAATGAGGAAAACAAAAATCAGAATCTGAGTCCTGTCGCAGTTTTTAATGCGTTGTATGCAATTTTTATATTTATTTTTTATATTTATTATTATTCTTTTTTTTCTTAACTATAAAATTATAATTAGGAAAACCTATTTTTTCTTATATTTTCTTATTATCTGTTGGTCAAAATTACATTTATAAATGAAAAATAATAAAGGTCTGCACTCTAAAAACGTCCTTTTTGAAATGTTTATTGCGTCTAAACGTGGTAAAACCATTTGACAGGCTAACAACCTGCTTCAGCCTTCTGTGGATATTTAATTTTAATAAGTACATTAAAAAAACATTTAAAATGAGAAAATAATCTGAATCTGAGACATTTTGCATTCTGTAGTGCTTTGTATGCAATTTTTACATGTATTCTTAATAATTATTGTCATTATTAATTTTTTCTCTTAATTAGAAAATGATAATTAAGGAAACATGATTATATTTTTCTTATTTATTCTATCTTTTGATTTTTCTCTGATATTTTTCTTCATTTTTCCTTCAAAAAAAAAAATAATAAAATATTTTCCTGAATGTTTTCAGTTCAGAATGCTGTCACTTTTTGTAGAACATTCATATTGGTCGTCACAGTAGTGACGCAAACTTGTGTGTGATTTATGTGAATTATTTTTGGTATTAACATAATGTTAATTATGAGTCATTTTTTTCATATCAAAACATATTCATTACAAATGTAAAAAATGGCAATGGGTCGCATATGTTTGGAGTAAAAAACATAAATTGTGCATTATGCAAAAATCACATTTTTCATGCTGGTAGAGGTAATTTGCATGTGTGTTCTAGAGTAAACAAATGTGATTGGCTCTTTGACCTAGAAGGCGGGGCTTCCATTCCTACAGTCGCCATAATGCGCATTATGTGCCAATCAAAAATCCAATTGGCTTTTGTTTGTCTCAGTCTCAGATTTGATATGCTGTGTTCCTGATTTGTTCCTTTCCATTTGAGAGTGATTTCAGAGCTTCTTTCATGCTTTCATGCCTTTCCAGACAGCATCCTTTTCAAGTCTGTCTTTGTGGAACTTTGTGGTTTCGCAACTTCCACAATTGCAGTGTTGAACGTCAGGATATGTCTGCATAGAACATTCTTCTCTTTTCCTTCAAAAGAGCAAAATAAAAGATCCTAATTTCTGTGATTCAACTCCTTTAGGTGGATTTTTGGGCGGGTATCAGGCTCACCCTAAACCACCCGAACCATGGGAGAGTGGGGAGGAAGCTCTTGTGTTTGCATGATAAATGTTATTTCTGTAGAATGCGGAGTCATTATTAGGCGTCTGTGGATTGAATGTGTTCTGTAATGATCAAATGCTGATTCATTCGGAGAATTAAGTAGTTGGATGCTGAAGTTAATTATGGCCGGCTGTTAGACGCAGCTGCAGAAATTACAAAACGGATGGTATAATGGCCTTTGTGCTGAAATGAACATCTCAAGAGGGAAAAATGCATTTAAATATAAAGTCATTTAAAGCAGGTGAAAGGCTGTGATAAAGAGCACAATTTAAGGGTGAAGTATGTGATTTTGCTAAAAGAATCAAGTGGACCTGTAAAAAATGACTAAAATTAGTTTCTTCCATTGTTTAATCAAACAGGTTGCCCCAAATTCATGCCACTGGTTGAGTCGAAATAAACGTCCAGCACAGTCGTACCGCTCAAACAAACCGTTTGCAGTTCCGTTTGGTGCCACTTGTGGTGCAGAAACGGCAGTGCATTAAAACATCCTTTATTTGCATAATGGTTTTCACAGATATTTCTGAATTAC
>NW_015539938.1:162721-169693 GCF_001515605.1 Sinocyclocheilus anshuiensis
ATTTCTGAATTACATTTAACTGAGTTCTAAGGTCATTCTTGTTTATGATTGCTTTACAAATTCAGCACCTCTTATAGCACATGCATAATCTTGAAATGTTTTTAAAGGGGTCATATGATGTTGCTAAAAAGAAGATCACAAATGCAGACATGGCTTTATGTTTATAGTATAAGTATAAGCTTATACAGTATAAGTCATTATAATCCGTAATTATGAAATCGACATGTTTCAGAAAGGTGGGGCATAGAGGAGAAACAATAATGTACAGTAGGTGGGCTTGAGAATGGCGCTGCCGGCGGATCCGACGAAGGAGTGTCCGGCGGGCTTGCGGCAACCACATGTGACGACCCCGGGCTGGACTTCGCTTCGTCCACGGTGAAAGCCAATCCGGCGATCCACAGCGCGAAGTTGATGTATTTCCTCAGCGACCAGCACGGATCAGCTCCAGGCATGACGAAGCGGATATCGTCCTCTTTTGGAAGGCCAAACAAAGTAGTTTCGCTTTCACAACGAAACACAGCGTCTCGATATGGCAGCAGCAACAATACTACAGCGAGAATAAAAGTTAAGCCTTCTTTCTTTGCGTGAACATTTGGGCGGCGTTTTAGAAATGTTCGCATCAGCGATTCATTGCTAAAACATTCCCTTTTGGATGTTGGAACAACATTTAGCAATCCATATTTTTCAAGTTGCTGATTAGATGGTTGTACACCAATATGACTTTAAAAATACATTGTGATACTTTCCAGAGGACATGCTTTTTAACCAGTCTTTTGCTCACCAAATATACAGTATTTGATAAAAAATGCAATAAAAACCGTAATAATGTGAAATATTAATAAAATTTTCAGTAGTTACTGTCTATTTGAATATATTTTAAACTGTAATTTATTCCTGTGATCAAAGCTGAATTTTCAGCATCATTACTCCAGTTTTCAGTGTCACATGATCCTTCAGAAATCATTCTAATATGCTGATTTGAAACATTTCTTTTTATTATCAGTGCTGGAATTTTTTTCTGCTTAACATTTTTACTTTTATTTATTTTCATTCAGCATGGATGCATTAAATTGCTGAAAAGTGACAATAAAGATATTTAAAATGTTACAAATTAGTACTGTCAAACAATTAATCGCGATTAATCGCATCCAAAAGTTTTTGTTTACATAATATATGTGTATGTACTGTGTATATTGATTATGTATATATAAATACACACATATACATGTATATATTTAAGAAAAATATGTATATATTTTTATATAATGTAAATTATATGAATATAAATACATGTAAATATTTTCTAAATATATACTGTATGTGTGTGTATTTATATATACATAATAAATGTATACAGTACACACATGTATTATGTAAACAAAAACTTTTATTTTGGATGCGATTATTCGCGATTAATTGTTTGACAGCACTATTAAAAAATATTTCCATTTAAAAAAAATCATAAAAAGCTATTCGAAAAAGGGTCATTAAAAAATGTATCATGATTTCACTAAAAATGTGAACTATTTTCAACATTATTAATAATTGAGCATCAATAATAATTTTTGATAACTGAACATCAAATTATCTTATTAGAAATAAATTGCATTTAAACTATTGGTTGGACAAACAGATAGCTCCGCCCTAAGCACACGTGATTGGGTATGTCTGAGCGGTGTTTTTGAAGGTGCCAAGAATCACTTACTTGTAGTTGTTTCCACACATTGAAATGGTAATTTACTATTTTAACATCCAAAAAATGGCACACTTGGCCTTTAACTCATTCTGATTTCGCTGCAAATCCTGAAGCAGCTCCGAGGTGAGCAGATCTTTACCTGTTTGTCTTCAGACGCAGAAGAACGTGTTCGCTGTACTGGGATTACATGCCATCAGTCATGGCAACATTTCGACAGGCTGCCACCTGCCACCAAGTTAAAACTTCCAAATCCCTCTGAAGAAAAGCACGAGTACGATGTATTTAGCTTGTGCAGAAATCATTTCAGTCAGGACAAGAATCACTTTTCCAGATGCCTGGGCGCTGAACCATGTCGACAGGCCCTGACATTTCTATATGTTTTTATAATACCGTCAACAGGATTAAAGTGCTGCGTTTTTTTTCTGCTGCGTTGCATGCAACACCACATCTGTAATTAACGAAGCCTCGGTTTAGACAGCTTTGTAGATTACAACAGGCTTATCACCTCGAAAGTTCCCTGTCGATTGTTTAACAGATGCTTTTGAATATTTGTGACTTGTTAATCTGTTTATCAGATGTTTTTTATGCATATATGGTGCTCAAAATAGAAGCTGATGCTTTCCAGATGTTGTGCTCCTTAATAGATGCCTTGTTTTCAACGTGAGAATATGTAGATGATTAAGTTGAGAAGCAAAGTTGCATAAGATAGTGTTGTTTTAAATTCAAATCTAACAAAATTGTCATTTTTATGTTGTTTAGTGGTTTGTGGTACTTGAATATATTTGTATGCGATGGATAAAATCTCAATTTGATCTTATTTTTAACATGAATGTCTCACAAATGACCCTCAGAACTGAAAATGTCGTGGCCGTTCAAGATGAAGTGTCACTTTTGTGCCATTAGTGACACCCAATGGAATTTACCCTTTGCTAAGCCCCGCCTTAAAAATGTTGCTGACCAATCCTACCTTAGCAACCGTTTCCATCCACAATGAGACAAGCTTTTTTAAAGTAAGTCTATGGAGGATATTTGTGTTTGAACCGTTTTAAACAATATATTTTCATTATGAATTTGTATTTCCTATTTTATTTAGTTATATATTTTTATTATTTGTAATATTTTCACTATTATATGAATTTTATATTTTTATTATTTATTTATATTTCCTATTTTATTTATATATTATTTTTTTAGAACGTTTATATTTCCACTAATTTTATATTAATTATATATATTATTTTTAATTTTTATTTCCTATTTTATTTATTTATATAGTTATTTTATTAATCTTATAATTCCACTTTTGTTGTATTAAATAAATATTTATTATATGTTCATTAATAATTTGTGTTTCCTTTACTATTATATATTGATTGTTGTTCATTGTTTATATATTTATTAGTTTTATATTTCCTGTTTTATTTATATATTATTTTTTAGAATTTTTATATTTCCACTACTGTTGTCACGGTACCAAAATTTCAGTATTCGGTACCAATACCAGTGAAAATCCACGGTTCTCGGTACCAACACTAATGTTATATTAATTATATTTTAATTTTTATTTCCTATTTTACTTATTTATAGATCTGATTTATTATTCTTATATTTCCACTGTTATATTATTCTTATATTTCTATTATTTATTTATATTTCCTATTTGATTTATTTATATAGTTATTTTATTAATCTTATATTTCCACTTTTCTTGTATCAAATATATATTTATTATACATTAATAATTTGTTTCCTTTTTATTTATTTATACATTTTATTACTATTTATAATATATATTGACTATTGTTCATTATTTATATATTTATTATTTTTATATTTCCTGTTTTATTTATATATTATTTTTAGAATTTGTATATTTCCACTAATGTTATTTTAATTATATATTTTCATTTTTCATTTTTATTTCCCATTTTAATTATTTATAGATCGGGTTTATTATTTTCTTATATTTTCACTGTTATATTAATCTTATATTTCTATTATTTATTTATATTTCCTATTTTATTTATTTATATAGTTATTTCATTAATCTTATATTTCCACTTTTGTTGTATTAAATATATATTTATTATATATTCATTAATAATTTGTTTCCTTTTTTTATTTCTTTATACATTTTATTACTATTTATAATATATACTGATTATTGTTCATTATTTATATATTTATTGTTTGTATATTTCATGTTTTATTTATGTATTTATTTTATTTATATATTTGTTTCCCTTTCCATATCTTTAAATAAAGCTTGAGAAGTTCAAATTGTGGATCAAACTAATGTGTCATAATAGTTTAGTTCATTCCTATGGTTTGCTTTGTAATTAGTAGCAGTAACCAAGGGGGTGGGGCTTAGCAAATGTTCATTTGATTAATAATAATGGTTTCCAACAGGATTCCCAAGCGTTTATCAATCAAGGTGTGATGAACTGCATCACATGCCTGCAGTTTCTCGTTGATTATATATCGCAGTCAGCCTGGTTTTGTCGCCTCACGTCGGGTTACATCGCTCTCATTGTAGCCGAATTGTAACCGTGACCTCCACAAATGATTTCTCCAGCAGGGCTGCTGTCTCTAGAGGTGCTGCCCCATTACCTGAGGGTATCCGTGAGCTTTCCGGACAGACGATTAGTGGCATTAGTCTCGTGGCACGGCGGATCTTACACGGGCTCAGGGATATCAGAGAAGTTTCCTGCATGGCTTAATGAGGTGTGTGTTTCTGCGTTTCTATGTGTGCGGGTTTGGACTCTTCATAATGCATTACATTACTGACAGCTAGATATTGTCACGAGCATCTAAATGCTGCTGCTGCTGTCTGCTACTATGTTACTACTAAGAATGGTTTCCGTTTTAGCTCTTGTATAACATATTCTGATTATCTGATAAATGTAGATCTTATCTTTATTCTTATCACTAGTTCCTGTAAGTACCCAATGATGTTGGAGATCTACAGCTCCTACTGTTCCTTAGAAATGCTTATGATTGCAGTTGGCTAGGGTCACTGAATCTGAAATGTAAAATATCATAGGCTAGCTATCAAAATGTTACCACTCTTTATTTCATAATAACTGACTATAAATGTTTAATAAAGTGACTCATGTGATGTGTGAGCTCCTCTTCTTTCTATCTTAAATAAATAAAGCATATGATCAGGTAGGCCCCTATTGATATATTTATAGATACAGTAGCGTCTGACAGGTTAAATTTAAAGCTACTGATTTTATTTAATGCATGCTATAATGCTTAATAAAGTGACTTATGTGATGTCAGCTCCTCTTATTTTTCTCATTTAAACAAAAGTTCTTTGATGTGTACCATTAATTGGCTTAATCATTTACAAAAAGCAAGAACTACACATTAAGCTTATATGAGCTTTTTGTTATTCATATCAGAATCTGCACTCCATTAAAAATATTAAATAATATATTGATATGTCAAGGTATTATGGGGCATCAAGAGAAAAGGCAGAATTGAAATTAAAACATTTATATGCCTGTTTTGTGGCTTACAGGTTTCCCCCCTGATTTTCTTGTACAGATTCAATGTGAAAAATGCAGATTGAGAAGGAATTCCTTAACATGCATTCATCTTGTTACTGTTCACCCCGTCCATTTCTGAATGTTTATTTATTAAAAAAGTGCAGTAATGCTCGAAAACTTAGACCTTTCAAATTGTATGTATTTTATCGAAATTAAATTAGTATTTGATTGTGAAATAGTGTTGTAAACTTAAAAATAAATAAATCAAATAAATTAATAAACCATAAAAGTCATGTGGGACCGTGAACATTTAACATACATGTATATAATTATATTATACTACAATATGTATTCCTGTATTTGATTTGAAAAAGGTTGATCTGTGAGAAGATATGACAACACTTCAAGTTATTTACAGTTACATACAAGTCTTATGTAGGCTACATATTCATACACTTTTTATCCTACTTTTTTCAGATGATATAAAAACGTTTGAACCCAATCATAACGTATCTCTAACTTAACTTGTGAAATTAAAGTGAAAACTCTTCTATTCTAGGAACACTCTAGAAGGCAGAAAAAAATCTCACGAGGCAATCGCAGTAAAATATCATTTTAATGGTTACAAATTCTTAGTAATATGCAAACATAAATGTAAAATAAAAATGGCATGATCAATAAGTAATTAAAACATGTTTTTACATTAACTAATCAAAATAAGTTAAGCAATTAACTTTTTAAAATAAATTAGGCTCATGTTTTAAGTCAGTTTAATTTAATTTATATTGAAATTACATATACAGCTAAGTTGACTACTTACAGTGGGGACATTTCAACAGTGTTAGAGGTGCAATAACAAACCTTCTGAATGATAACCTAAAAAGCATCACAAAAATTAGCTTTTTTTTTCTGGTAATGATTTCTGTACTGTCTAATAATTGGTGACTGTTACTCAAAAGACAACAAGAATAAACCTATAGGAAAAAGGAGAAATCTTTACATCACTTGAATGAGTTTGAACAACATAGACTTACAGTATAGTCTAACTGGTCAAAATTATATACCACAATGTTACCCCTTTTTACTCTATCAATATGTCAGCTGATCAATATGCTTTATAAAATAGAAAGAAGAGGAGCTCAATATCACACTTTATTAAACATTTATAGTCAGTTATTATGAAAGCGTGGTAACATTTTGATACCTAGGCCTATATGAAATTTTACATGTCAGATTCAGTGACCCTAGCCAACTGCAATCATAAGCATTTCTAAGGAACAGTAGGAGCTGTAGATCTCCAACATCATTGGGTACTTACAGGAACTAGTAATAAGAATAAAGATAAGATCTACATTTATCAGATAATCAGAATATGTTATACAAGAGCTAAAACGGAAACCATTCTTAGTAGTAACATATTAGCAGACAGCAGCAGCAGCATTAATGTTTCCTTTCTTTTCTATAAGCATTTAGATGCTCGTGACAATATCTAGCTTGTTTTCTGAAGTGAAGTGAAGTGACATGACATGTGGCCAAGTATGGTGACCCATACTCGGAATTAGTGCTCTGCATTTGTCCCATCCAAAGTGCACACACACAGCAGTGAACACACACACACCGTGAACACACACCCGGAGCAGTGGGCAGCCATTTATGCTGCGGCGCCCGGGGAGCAGTTGGGGGTTCGGTGCCTTGCTCAAGGGCACCTCAGTCGTGGTATTGAAGGTGGGAGAGAGCGCTGTACATTCACTCCCCCCCCCTACAATCCCTGCCGGTACGAGA
>NW_015539938.1:169822-179472 GCF_001515605.1 Sinocyclocheilus anshuiensis
AGGTACGAGACTCGAACCCACATCCTTTTGGGTTACGAGTCTGACTCTGACCATTAGGCCACGACTGCCCCACGACTTTAGTCTTAAGACATGAAACATGTTTTACAGCACCGCTCGTCTCCTCTGACGCTGATCGTTCGGCTTCAGCGTCTGGTCTAACGCACGCGCTCCCGCACAAACATGTGCTGAACAGCGACCCCTGGTCACAGTTTTCGCTAGGTCACCGATTTCGGCACAACACAGGCCCTTTATCTCTCGCGCCCGGGGAGCAGTTGGGGGTTCGGTGCCTTGCTCAAGGGCACCTCAGTCGTGGTATTGAAGGTGGGAGAGAGCGCTGTACATTCACTCCCCCCACCTACAATCCCTGCCGGTACGAGACTCGAACCCGCAACCTTTTGGGTTACGAGTCTGACTCTGACCATTAGGCCACGACTGCCCCACGACTTTAGTCTTAAGACATGAAACATGTTTTACAGCACCGCTCGTCTCCTCTGACGCTGATCGTTCGGCTTCAGCGTCTGGTCTAACGCACGCGCTCCCGCACAAACATGTGCTGAACAGCGACCCCTGGTCACAGTTTTCGCTAGGTCACCGATTTCGACACAACACCGGCCCTTTATCTCTCTGGTAATATCATGCTGTTAGAGGATGTTGTGTAAACCAGAACACAACACAGTGAAGTTTTTATGGACCTTTCCTCAACAACAACAAAAATATGTACAAAAATGAGATGCTTGAGATCAGCGCCACATGATTTTTAGGTCAGTGGTTGTGTGTGTGTGTGTGTGTGTGTGTGTGTGTGTGGCTCAATCCCAGTTTAAAAACTATCCATACTTTATAGTGATTAGGATTAGTGCTTCCCAAGTCATGGTCAGATTGCATATTATTTCCATGCTTTCGAGACAAGAATTACTAGGGCTTAAATTTAATCTCAACATTTTTCATTCTTTTAATGATATTCATCTAAATATTTTTGTATTTGCTCTGACAAATGCTTAAAAGCGTGATTTTTGTTACAAGCAAGAAATAAAACATAGAAAATGTAACATAAGTCATTTTGTCCAAACAGTTTTTTTCTCATTTTCCACTACATGAACAGAAGTATGCTATTGATTGATGATATGATATTTAATAATTTTTAATTATGCCTGTGCACAGTAATAAACAGCAGTATATACCTAAAATATTTTTAATTCAGCATTGTGAAGCAATATAGCATTTATTTATTTAAACTTGATTGTTTATTATTTTTTTATTTTAATTTATAATTATTGGACATGAATCTGACAAGCACAGTACATACTTTTCATAGTAGGGCTTAAGTTTAATCTCAGTATTTTTCATTTGTGATGATATTCATCTCAATATTTTTGTATTCAGAAAATGCTTAAAAGCATTATTTGTTTTTTCTGCATGCAATAAGTAAAACATTAAAATTGTAATGTAAAATGCTTTTTACAAACTTTTATTTTTTTTATTTTTATTAATTTTAATGTTATTAAAGCTATTGTTAAGCTTTTATTTTAGTTTATTTTTTTTATATTTAAGTGTAGGTTTTATTTACAATTATATTTACATTGGATATGAATCTGACCAGTAAGTACATACTTTTCATACTTGGTGGATGTATGCAAATTGGAATCCAGCCATTGTGTGTGTTGAGCTGTAATTAGTTTTTAGTTGCTTGGAGATTGATGGAATCACCATCCGTAGACAACAGACGTGTCCTCAAGCGATGTGATTTCACGTTATCATCCGTTTTTGATCTTCTCAATTAAAGATATCCAAACAAAGTTGCAGCTCCGTGTCGCTGGCCTCCGCTGTCTCGTGGTTTCGATCAGAGGTTCTGTGGCGTCTCTGGTGTCGTCGCGCATCCTCAGAGCTCTGGCTGAAACACGTAGGTTAGTAATCAGGTCAAACTCTTCAGCTGTGATTCAATGTAAATGGACAGCTGCCCGAATCCTCCCCATCCACGTCCTCTTCTGGGAGATGCTGGCTTGCCGTTATCTGACCGCCTTTATTTGTCAAACGCCTCCAGATCTCACCTGCCACCTGAGCCCCTCAACGCTTGAACAGTACAGGTCAGCTGAGGATACAGAACGTGGTCATGTGTGTGTGTGTGTGTGTGTGTGTGTGTGTTTGGAGGGAGGTGTGTCATCTCTTTTCTTACACCGTTAGATCTGTTTTGAAGTTGTAGAAAGAGTTGAGTTTGTAGGATCTAGTGGGAATACAATGATTTGGTGGTTTGTCTCAATCAGCTCATTAGTTCAATAGCCAGAGCGCTGGTCTGTCTGTCTATCTGCAGGGCTCCAGACAAAAAAATCGAGTAAGGAGCCTTTGGCTCCTATAAGAAAAAAACGTAGGCGCCAAATTATTTTTTTAGGTGCCACAGACTAGTTTTATTTATTTTATTACTATTATTATCATTTTTTTTTTTTTACATTTGAACATTTCAATCATACTGTCATGCGTTTATGTCTCATCTTTTCTTGACTTTATCAGCATTTTAATCCATCTTGTAGATGACCTGGGAACTAAGGTTCACTTAAAGTGGGAACTAAATGTCTTTTCCAACTTGAAATATACAGTCACAAAGAATTGTTCATTACACAGAATCTGTACCAATATCATAGACCATAAGCATCACTTGGCCACTGAGTGTAGTTTGGGCTTCTCCTCAATGCATCCTGTAAATGTTGTCATATACTCTTAAAAATAAAGGTGTTTTACGATGCCATAGAAGAACCTTTTTTGTCTAAATGGTTTCATAAAGAACCTTAAACATCTGAAGAACCTTTACGTTTCACAAAAGGTTCTTTGTGGCGAAAGAAGGTTCTTCATATTATAAAAAGTTGAGAAAGAAATGGTTTTGTGAAGAACCTTTTAAGCACCTTTATTTTTAAGAGTGTATGTCTTTCACACTTTCAGTCTGTTTTTCTTAATTAGTAAAATGCAATTTTATGGGAGGAGCTGAATCATGTAGACAACAGGATAAGTAAAAATATTAATATGCAATAGCGCATAAATATAGCAAAATGCTCCTCTTTATAGTTATTTTTCTAGCTGACTGATGAGCTTATTATGGACACCAAATAGTTTTTCAGAGGTAAATGTATATTACGTTGCAATGTTCACAAGCTTTACACGTTTTCCGCTGTTTGAAACACTGAATGAGCTTTTACATGAGACATTTCAGTAAGTTGTACTGTAGGCTTTCTTATAAAATAGCCTACCTTTTGATGTTAATTCATGTTCATGTACTATAGTAGTAAAGAGAAAGATTAAATGGGTTCACTTGCCGCTTGAACTGAGGCGCTAAAGCGATCGCGCCTACCGCATTAAAGAGCGCCAAAACTGTATTTATTTGTATTTCATTATGAATTTGGAATAATTTTAAAGCTGGTACTTTGTTTATTAAAAAGTAACTAAGCACAAAGCTTTTTGTGATTACTCTACGGCAATGTGCTTCAAATAATATGAAGTTCACGCATTAACAGAATACAGCATAGACTATGATCTTGATAAGAAGAAGCCATATTAGTAATGATTATAATCGAGAATTGTTAACGATATTGTCAATATCCACACAGCTGACCGCTTTACCTGTTGTAGTTTGTTCAAGTTAGACGCTGCTTTTCTGCACTTTCACTTTGCACGTCTCTGTCATTTCGATCTCTCTCGCGTTGTTCAACTGAGCTGCGTTTAGCAGGTGTGCGACAATGCTGCTGTGCGGCAAAATGTAATGTTTTATTTTTATTAATAATTTAATTTAATTTTTATTATTAGAATGTAATTATTATTAGAATAAAATATGTATTTATTTTGTTTCTTTTAATTTCTTTTTTATTATTTTTATTTATTATTTTTTGTGGTAGTAGCAGTTGTAGTTTTGTAGTGTACTGATTTTCAACTTCAAATTTATTATTTAATATTTTGTATTTTTTATTATGTCTTTACATTTTTAATCGTTTTTTATTTTAGATTTATCAAATTTTTCTTATTTGTATTAGTAGTAGTAGTTTTGTAATTTTACGTATCACACAGCAGTTTTGTAGTATACTGATTCCCAACATCAAATCTATTATTTAATTTTATTATATACATTTTATTATTTTAAATTGATTATTTCTTTCATTTTTTAATTGATAATTTTATTATTTTTTTCTTATTATTTTTTTTATAAGTAGTAGTAATAGTTTTAAGATTTCCAAAATAGAATTATTTAATTAAATTATTTTATTTTTTATATTTCATATAATTTCTGGGCAAGTTGGTTAAGTTGATTAAAAAGAGTAATTACGCTAAACAAAAATCTATAAATATGTATTTAATTTTTTTTTTTTTAAATATGACTATCATCTTATAAACCATTATAAAATAAATACAAATATTCGATTTATTTATTTATTATTATTATTTTTTAATGATTTTTTATGTATTGCCATCTACTTCTGTTGGGCCAGTTGAATAAATCTATCGTAGTGTTTAAGTTTAAGTGTCCTTAAATGTTTCAGGTGGTGTTCCAGGTAGTTTCTTGTTCATTCTGAAAGCGTCACATATCAACTTGGCTTTCTGTCCGCTTCACACTTATAACTGAAGGCATTTTCAGGTTTACACCAACCCTTTTCTTCAATGTGATACTTTCTGCTGCGTGATTTGCACCACGCCACCGAGGTCTCATTTTTACAGCCTCTTTTGTCTGTGACTATGTTGGATCTGATCGTTTTCCATGTGGGTTGTGGGCTGAAGTTTGACCAGATTGAAATCCGAAAAGGCCTTTGTGGAAAAAAAAAAAAAGCCCCAGCCATCAGCACTTTGGGTCGGGCCATTGTTGCCTGAAAACCTGGATTTCTCATTTATTTCTCGCTTGCCCGCTCTTGCTATTGTGCATTTTCTCATCTTTGGGTTTGTATCTGGCTGGAAATTGATAAGCCAGAATCCCTGACAATCCAAAAGGCTTTGTGTGTACGTGTGCATGTGTGTGAGGAGGGGATACGAGCGGCGTTCTTGTTTATCTAGCTCGCCTTTTCCAGATGGCGCTCAGCAGAAAGAATCCACTTCTTGACATGCTCTCTTTCTCTCTCTCATTATCGGCTGGCTGTGGGCTCTCACAGGAAACCGGGCGAGATTTCGGGGCCAGACTCCGTCGCCGTGAGGGGTGGAAGGTGTTCCTTGCCGGAAGGCATAAAAGTACAGGATGTACAGGTTTAAGTGTGTCTGTGAATACCCAGCCTCTTTATTTTCACCCGAATGGCATGCGATCCATGACGAGTAATGGATATTTACACGTTTTAATACATCAGCCATGCAATCCTTTTAAAACTATCATAAGTCAATAAATCAATAGCCTGATTTATTCAAAACAACCCAGAATCATTTGTGCCATATGTGTGCATGCATTTGTTGCGCTTGTCGTTTTGAAACGGCATCTTTCATGCGACAGGCCTGTGCGGATTCCTCCTAGCTGATGTTTATTTCAAACAAACACTAGCCTACAGCAAATCTGCTTCACCATTGGCGGTAATCATGGTCTGTTTTTGAACAATGCTGTAGAGCCGACGTGCTCCTGGAGATCTACCTTCCTGCAGAGTTCAGATCTGGCTAATCAAACACACCTAAACTAGCTAATCAACAGCAGCGTCTCAATTTGCATACTTGCACTAAAAGTACACGTACTTTTGAATATGTTGTAGGACTGGACACCAGTATTGGGAGACAGTGTTACAGGTCATTTTATATCATTGTTTCTATTTGCACGCCAACATTAGCATTAGCTAAATGACCTTATCATATATTGTTTCCGTTTGCATGTAGCTAGATGATCTTATCGCATTGTTTCCATTTGCAAATGAATGTTAGCTTTTAATAAATGAACATATTGCATATTGTTTCTAGTTGCATGTGAACATTAGCATTATTGAAACAACCTTATTAGGGGAAGTCGTGGCCTAATGGTTAGAGAGTTGGACTCATAACCCAGAGGTTGTGGGTTCGAGTCTCGTACCGGCAGGGATTGTAGGTGGGGGGAGTGAATGTACAGCGCTCTCTCCCACCTTCAATACCACGACTGAGGTACCCTTGAGCAAGGCACCGAACCCCCAACTGCTCCCCGGGCGCCGCAGCATAAAAATGGCTGCCCACTGCTCCGGGTGTGTGTTCACAATGTGTGTGTGTTCACTGCTGTGTGTATGCACTTTGGATGGGTTAAATGCAGAGCACTAATTCCAAGTATGGGTCACCATACTTGGCCACATGTCACGTCACACTTTCACACTTCACACGTTTTATTACAAATTGTTTGTTTACATTTAAACACTAGCATTAGCTAAATGGCTTTATCGCATATTGTTTCTGTTTGCATGTGAACGTTAGCATTAGCTAGACGACCATATAAATGTGAATGTTAGCATTCACTAAATGAACATATCGCGTACTTTTCGATTTGCATGCGAACGTTAGAATTAAACGTGAGCATTACGTAAATGGCTTTATCACATTTTGTTTCTGTTTGCATTTGAACGGTAGCATTAGCTAGACAAACTTATCGCATTGTTTCCATTTCAATGTTAATGTTAGCATTTACTAAAACATATCGTTTCAATTTGCATGCAAACATTAGCATTACCGAAATTGTTTGTTTACTTTTAAGAGTTAGCATTAGCTAAAGGGCTTTATCACACATTGCTTTTGTTTTGCATGTGAACGCGAGCATTAGCTAAAGGGCTTTATCACACTTTGCTTTTGTTTTGCATGTGAACGTTAGCATTAGCTAAAGGGCTTTATCACACATTGCTTTTGTTTTGCATGTGAACGTTAGCATTAGCTAGATGACCTTATCGCATTGTTTCCGTTTGCTTGTGAATGTTAGCAGTACCAGAGGGACCTTATTACAAATTTTCTTTTTACATTGAGCGCTAGCATTGGCTAAGTGATTTTATCGCATAATGTTTCCATACATGCGAGCATTAGCATTAGCCAAATGACCTTATCACATTGTTTCTGTTTGCATGTGAATGTTAGCATTCGCTAAACGAAATTATTGGATGTTGTTTCCATTTGCATTTGAACCCTAGCATTAAACAACCTTATTGCATATTGTCTCTGTTTTCATGTGAACGTTAGCAAAAGAACATTATCGTTTGTTTCTTTTTGCATTTCTGCAAGGCTAGCATGAGATAAATTCATTACCATAAAATCCAATGTAATACTTATACTTAGCATTTAGGTTAGTACATGAAAAATACATGTTGAAGTGCAACCATTTTAGTCTCAACATTTAGCTAACCTCATTAGCATAAATTAATTTATCGTTTCACTTTTTGATAAACTGGGTTAGTATATTCCGCACAATATATGTACTGTATACTGCAGAAATAGGAAGAGTAGTATACTGTTCTGAACTATTATTGTATTCTATTATTTTAGGGCAATTATTATGCAAATTGGGCCACAGCGCTAGTTTCCTGCAGAGTTTAGTTCCACCTCTAATCAAACACCTGTCCTAATCAAGGTCTTGTGGTTCAAATTGAAAATGACAGAAGGTGTGTTTATACAGAGCTGGAACTAAACTTTAGCATGCTAGAGGCAGCTGTAATGGAGCGTTTGACAAATAGGAAGTGGATTTACAGTGTTCTGTGACGTAGCTTGAACACTAGTGTGCAACTGGCCTGCGTTTCTCAGCAGAAAGGTTGTGTGCTTCTCCTCCAGAGCATAATGCCTCGGTCACAGGGCATTGAACTGCCCTCAAAGGTCTCCGTGTGTGCTCGTCCATGTCTCATCCTTTGCTTTGTGTATTTATAGGCTGTCTATCTTGCCGTCCTGCAGGTCATCAGGTTGTCGCTTGCTGTTGGCTGATCAAACAGATATTGGTCTTGCAGATTTTTCTGGGTCCTGTATTGATAGACGTTCGATGGGTCCGTCAGATAAGGAGCGGCGTGTCACAGGCCACCGATCCAGCGCTTATCTTTACGTTCCACCACTAGCGAAGTGCTAATGAGTGGTAGAAACCCTCAAAACCATTATTGAGCTCTTTGGATGCCGATATTTTGACACTGCTGGGAGGTTTGTTTGCCTCAGGTGATCGTATTTGTGTGGCTACACTGACAGGGAGGCAGTTATGTCATTCTCTAAGCAAGTTGTTGACTGTCTTGGTAATTCTTCTTCTTCTTATTATTATTATCATTTTACTATACTATAGTTAATATAATTTTACTAGTTTATTAGTTGATGAATAAATGTATTTATGAATGGATTACTTTTTACTATGAAATACTATAGAAAAATAGCATAATATTTGAACTATTTATTTGGCATACATCATACTGTATTTACAATTACATAATATTTGCACAGTATGCATGTTCTGTGTATGCAAAATATGTGCCAAAATGTTCAATATACCACAAAGCACAGTGTCACATATAATTAATTAATAAATAAATAGTACATTTATACATTTACACCAATGTACATTATACATCATATATAAACTAATATAGACTTATATACACTTATTATTATTAATTTATTTTATGTATGCATATATAAATAATCATTATGTATATAATGTATAATGTATGTGTAGAAGTTATGTATGAATAAATGTATTTATTATGCAGAAATCTGCTAAAATGTGCAGTATATCACTGTGTTAAATATGTAGTGATATACTGCACATGTGACTACAACGTAGCATACTGTTGCTACATACCTACTATTTCACTTAATACTTGTATAATAATAATAATACTTAATGCATGCACACTTATGGCATAATTCTTAATACTTGAGCTGTGTACAGTGAACAAAACACAGTATTCAGTAAGTAGTATGGTAGTATTCTGTTCCATTCAAAAGAACACCTTGCTGTTGGCTTGTGGCTAATAAGCTAAATGGCTGATAAGCCAATTGGCTCTCCTCCTTTCCTATAGCCACCATGTTGAGCGTTTCTCTCATTAATTTTTAATTGAATGGTCTGTTTCCTCCTCATACCCTCTCCAGCTGTGAAGAACACTTTGATTTTGGTTTGTTCATGTCACCATAGTATTAGCAGGTGTCCCAGCAGCTCTCCTGAATTATCCTTCATGGGCCATTGAAGTGTCGGTCGAACAAGCACAAGTCTACGTTTTCACGCTAAGCCTGCACTGATTTCTGGTGAAAGCGGCATTTTACTGACAGGCCGATAGAAGTCTTTATCGAACAAAAGCTCCTGACATCTAAAGCTTGAAAGGATCTTGATGGAGGAATGAGTTCTGCGAGTGTAGCGAATCAAAACACCAGGTTAATATTCAGGTGGGTTGAGTGTTGGCTGGTAAACTACAGGAAACTTGCTGCAGGGTGAGAGTTTTCCCCGCTGTGGGATCATGCATTTACATGAAGCTTCAGTGTATTGTAGTGTCTGGGCAGAAAAGTCACTTGGCGCAAGGCTTTCATATCGCTTCAAACGCTCTCTGGCTCGCTCTCGGATTCCCTTTGCTACCCCGTTGCTTGTTCGGCGTCAGAAATCCTCTCAGATTCACTCCGAGGGCAGCAGCTCTCAGCTACATATACACTCAAGAAATTTAATTCAGGATCGAGAGGAGAAAACAGGTCACTTAAAGGGGTCATATGATGTTGCTAAAAAGAACATTATTTTGTGTATTTGGTGTAAT
>NW_015539938.1:179482-183495 GCF_001515605.1 Sinocyclocheilus anshuiensis
ATCCGTGTCCTCTTTTGGAAGGCCAAACAAAGTAGTTTCGCTTTCACAACGAAACCCATGGCGGGCTAGAGTGAGCGGAGGCCGGAGGCCTGGAGTGAGCGGAGGGCGGCGGCCTAGATTGAGCGGAGGCCGGCTTGAGTGAGCGGCGGCGGGCGGGATTGAGTGAGCGGAGGCGGGCGGGCTTGAGAACGGCGCCACCGGCGGGCTTGTGGCAACCACATGTGACGACCCCGGGCTGGACTCCGCTTCGTCCACGGTGAAAGCCGATCCGGCACCAAGAGCTTGTAACACTCCAAAGAGAAAGGAAAAATTGAAATCGCATCATATGACCCCTTTAAGGAAACGATGTCTCTCCAGCTCATGTTCTCGTCTCGTTTCAGGCTCGTTCGCTCACTCTCCTTTATAAATATTCACAGGCTTGCATTCACAGACCCCAAAGTGTGAATCCGCGAATTCACTCGACACTCCAGTGAGTAGTAAGGTTTGATCCCTCTTTCACTCGCCTTTTTCACTTGTACTCTCACCTTCTAATTTCTCTCTCTCACTTGACTTTCTTTAGTGTGGCGTCTCCTGTGGATTCCCACTCTATCCGGATGTTTGCCTGCAGACTGCATCACGTTTTTTCCCTTCGTATAATTCTCTTCATCGCATCATTAAAGACTCCTCTTTATCTTCCTCGCATCATTTTTCACATTTGTGTGAGAAAAACAATTTTTGCAGTGTAATCTCAACCTCATTTTCTTAATCAGTATTTTTGTCTTTTGTATTTTTGATTTAAAAAATGTCTAATCATTCTTGGAAGATAAATTGACTTGTTAAAACTTGTTTTTGAAGAATTTATATTTAATTCTATTTTATTTTTCTCATCCAATTTGAATGAATAAATCTAATAAATATGTAGTGAGTTGTATGCTAAATACAAGAAGAAAAATTATAATAGCATAAGAAAATCATTGAATAATTCAATATGTATTCTCTTAAGACAAGAAATACTGATTTTTGTTCACATTCCAGCAAAAACAACACAACCGTTAAGAAGTTTGGGGTCAGTAAGATTTTTATGCTCACCAAAGATGCATTTATTTGATCAAAAATACAAATAAAACCAATACTATGTGTAATATTATTACAATTTAAAAAATCTGTCTTCTCTTTGAATATATTTGAAAATTTAATTTATTCCTGTGTTGTAAAACTGAATTTTCAGCATCAGTACTCCAGTCTTCAGTGTCACAGAAATCATTCTAATATGCTGATTTCCTACTCAAGAAACATTTATTATTATTATCAATGTTGAAAACAGTTGTGCTGCTTCATATTTTTGTGGAAAATATTTTTTTTTCAGGATTATTTAATGAATAGAAATTTCAAAAGAACAGCAATTATTTGAAATATAAATCTTATGTAACATTATAAATGTATTTACTGTCATATCTTTACTCAATAAAAATATAAATATATTTAAAAAAAACAACAAAACAAAAAACATACTGACCCCAAACTTTTGAACTGTAGTGAGTATTGTGATGCATATTGTTAATGTAGTATATAATTACTTGTACACTAAAATTATGTTCACACTGCACACCCCTGGTTGAGATCTACTTTAGACAGCTTGACGCTTGTAGATAAGGGATACGTTGAAACTGTATTTGTTTAGCATTTGCTTTGGCAGCTTTTAATACCATTTGAGCCTTGAGTGATTTTAACCAGGCTGCTGTTAGCTGATTGATAACATTTAGTGCGACATGGCTGCGGTTTCACTGGGGCTGCAAATGAAAGGATGAAGCAGTACTGCGCATCACTGAAATCCAGCACTGGGCCCAATACCGAGCCCTGTGGGACACCATAATGGCTGCATGTACCGCAGATTTCATATTGTTGCACTGCTGGAGCTAATGGGGCGGCGTTTGGGTGAATGCTTGAATCTCACATTACTCAAAATCTGCGCCTCTAATGGCTCTTCAACATTTTAAATAGTTTTCACTGCTAAAACAAGCTCTTGGCAGGTCCTCGATTAGGGCATCAGCGGACTTGCAATGATTGTCTGCGTTGTTGTTTTTTATGGAAATATTGATATCTAAAACCATGCTTACACTGAGTGAGACAAAGGGTCAGCTCACTTAAAAGTTCAGTTCAAGAAGTTTAAGAAGTTTAACCCATTTATTCTAGTTTAACCAGATGCTGGTTAAACCGCTACGTCATGTGTATTTAAATGAAGGTGTCGTCAGAACTGGCTTGGAAAAGGTGGAATCGCATCATTCAAGTTGCATTTTGCACTTTTTTAATGTGTTTGTACTGTAACTGATTTGCGTAATTTCTTTTAGTGAATTGGGTGCAAAAAAATGCATATAGTGTGTTCTTAGCAAATCCCTCGCCTAAATATTTAAAGAGTCATATTCCTCTTGCTCTATTCATTCTCCATTGTTGCGAGATGTGTTGACGCTCTGGGAATGACTTGCAGACAGATGTGGTCTAGCTTTGCTCCTTGTTGACGGACTCCCGCTGGTTTTGGCTCCGATACCAGTGTGGAAATCGTCACATCCAACACCTGTTCCTCTGCTAAGCACCTTCTTGTCCTCCTGAATGATTTGCTCTCTCAGGGAAATTTCTGTGAGGCTTTATCTGTTTTCTTCCTTGTCTCTTACTCTCTCCCTCAATCTCTCCTTCTCCGCTTAAGCTCATTAAATGTTTCCGAGAGAATAGGAAATCAATGGCGCATATGGTGTGAGAACTTTTTTCTTGAGTTGTTTTACCCTGTATTTATCTGTTTTCACATATCGCTCTCTTTCCTTCATTTCTCTCATTGTTTGGCAAGATAAATTTACTTGAGAAGCAAAATTGCGGAAGATATTGAAGGGGTAGTTCACTGAAAAATTATTAGGGTGAGTAAATAATGTCAGAATATTCATTTTTGGTGAATGATCCAATTTTTGCAAGCAAGTTTATGCTTAAAATGAGTTTGCCATTGGGGTAAGACAAACTAAACTAATTTTAAGAGAGTATATCTTGAATTAAATCTTAATATCCAATGCAATCTTGCTTCTCAAGTAAATTTACCTTGATATTTAGACATCTTGAAAGCAAGACAAATACTGATTAAGAAATGTATTTTTTTCCAGATTTTCCCACTCATCTTCCTCTGGGGCGGCAGACTGTAAGGTAGGAATATGGTGGTTTTCAGATGTGCTCTTTATCTTATTGGCAGATGAGCCATGGCTTTGTGGCCTGTCCGGTGTTTCTAGTTGAAATGGCTATGCAGCACTTGGTTAGGTTCCAGCACGACCTTTATTCATCCTGACACACATCAGGCTTCTGGATCGCAGCGGGAAGAGCTGCTGGATGGAAAACGAGAATGTGTCTGATTGCTTCAAATGTTTATCGTTTCCCCCCTCTCATTCAATCATCCTTACTGGCTCTCTCAGCGCTGAGCTGTGGGTTTGATTAGTCAGCCTAGTGGAGGTTGACAGCATGCTAAACTGCCTTTCTAAAGTGACTTAAATCAGGTTTCTTCCTTAAGATGACCCTATTTGCTTTCTTTTTAGTTCATGTCTTTGGTCTTGTTGTACATTATTTATCAGGTTCTCTGATTTCTAAACTAGAAATGACCATATCAGCCTCTGAAATGGCTTTTTTTTTTCCATTGACATGAATCAAACTTGCACATGTGGGGAAAATAATCTTAATCTCAAAACCTTGAATTCCAAGAGCCAATCAAATCTTATGTGGGCGGGGCTTGGTTTAGCTAATGATTTATTACTGGGTATTATGATTTACCCGGAAATATGCCGCACATTAGGGTTGTCAAAAAAAATTCGAATTTCGAATATTCGTCGAATTTAAAATAAAAATCCACATTCGAATGCAAAAACGTTGACCAAACAAAGTAGTTTCCCTTCCACAATGAAACACAGCGTCTTTACGACATGGCAGCTGCAACAACAAAACTACAGCGAGAATAAAAGTTACGCCTTCTTTCTTTGCGTGAACATTTGGGCGGTGTTATGCAAATC
>NW_015539938.1:184526-193008 GCF_001515605.1 Sinocyclocheilus anshuiensis
GAACATCAATGCGGAGAAGATCTTGTTTACGTCAAAACTGAAACCAAGCCGTTCACACAGAACACATATTTCGCGCATTTTCTAGAGGGACATCTATCACCGTTGCACTCGCGTCTCTCACAAAAGAGCCACATGTTTAGAAAGCCATGTAAAATTAATGCTAGTTCAACTTTGAAAAAACATATCTCGAGACTTTATGGTGGGTTTTTTCAACCTTATCAGTGGCGCACGAGATGCGATGACCATGTAAGTTTCGTTGCATTATAATGTTTTTGTTAACCTATCCAGTTGAAGCCACTAGATGTGGCATTGTTCATTAAAAATATAGCGGAAAAAGAGAACATCAATGCATCATAAAATGTTTACTTCTTGATTGTGGTGAATTTCCAAGTGAAATGGAAAAAAATGTTGGGTGGGACTTTAGTTTATTTTATATATTGCTAATTGTTTTGGGTTATGAAAAGCGGCTAATACATACTAAAATTAAGCCAGAAGTTTTTGAACAAAGTCTCGTATGCTCATTAAGGCTGCATTTATTTGATAAAAAATAAAAACCGTAATATTTTTTCAGACACTGATGCTTTGACTCAGTACCGGGAACAAGTCAGAAATGCCGGTACGCACGAAAAAGTGCCAGTACGCTAAAGACTAAAATATTAGGTGCTGATACTGCAAGCACTGACATTATGCCTGTAAAAGTCGTTTCAGAGGCGGAGCAAGTTGTTAGATTGTGATGAAAGATTACGAAGACAACTAGATTCTTTGGAAGAATGTGCACCAATGAATCATTCACATTAAGACCGGGAACGTGTATTAAGAAAGCAAATCGAGTGCATTTTGACATGTTTCCTTTGTAACTTTAATCCTTCTTTGTCTCGGCAAGCTTGGCTCAATATGATGTACTATAACCTGAGCGTGTAAAAACACACACCCACACACACACACACACACACACACGGCCTCAGCACTTTCCAGCTTTCTGGCCGTATTTCAGGTTTCTGCTTCGCTATCAGCAGTGGAGCAGCTTCGCTCTCGCTGTTCGGCCAAGCCTGGGAAACAATACGTGCTGTTATTTATTTATTATTTTCAGAAAGAGGCCGTTTGTCGTTGTGTCTGGGGGAGCAGAGTGTGTGTGTGTGTGTGTGTGTGTCAAGCTGTCGGGCAGGTCCAGGCACAGCCCATTGTGAGGAATAATGGATGCTATGGCCGCTATCGCAGGAGTTATCTCCCTCACACACACATACAGGGGCTTGAGGAGCTGGTGATAAATGACTTCGAGACTCGCTGTCTGCGATCAATAAACCACTAGCAGCAGATGAGTGAGACTGAGCTGCCGCTCTCCGTTTCTGCTTTACTTCTCTCCATCTGCTCCACTTTGGCTCCTTCAGTCACTCTTGTCTTGTCTCATCTCTCATTCTCTTCCCATCTGGTCTCTCATTATCTGCTATACTTTTGCCATATCGTATCTCACTTTTGTCTCTCATTATGTTACTTTGCTCGTCTCCTTACCTCTGCTTGTTGTCCAATCTCGCCTCGTTATCTTCGCATTGTTTATCGTCTCACTTCTGCTCTTCTTGTCTCTTATGCTCTCTTATTTTCTTACCGCGTGTCCAAATACTTTTTTCTTTGTCTTCTCTCATATTTTCCCGCCTTGGCTCCAATTATCATTTTTTTTCATCTATTTCTTCTCAGCTCTTCTCGTCTCTCTTTACCTTTTATATTTCTTACCACATTATCATCTTTGTTTCTCATAATGTCTTTTTTGTCTTCTTTTTGCTGCTTAATCTCTCTGTAAGTTTCTTGTCTCATGTCTATTGTTCCTCTCATCTCTCTGTCTTTTGGTTTTCACATCTCATCTGGTCTTGTCTCTGCTTTTTCTCATCTCTTCTATTCTCGTCTCATCTTTTTCTTAAGATTTTTTTTCTTTTCGCATCTTGTTTCTCATTTGTCTCATCCCTCATTTTTTTCAGTTTCACATTTCGTCTAATCTCTTTTCCTACTCGTCTCATTTTACTCATCTGATCTCGTCTCTTCATCTTTTATTTTCTTGCCTTGACACTTTTCTAATGTCTTTTGCTTTTGTCTCTGCTCGTTTTGACAGCTTGTCTTTCTGGTCTCATTTCTTCTTCTTTAAGGTCTCATCTCTTCATCTCTTCTTTCCCAGTCTCGTATAATTTCATCTTTGTGGTCTTTTGGTCTCACTTCATGTCCCTTCTCGTCTCGTCTCGTCTCATCTCATCTCATCTCATCTCCCTTGTTTTTTCACAGCTTGTCTTTTTAGGTCTTTTTTTCCTCATCTAGCTTCTCACTCGTCTCAGCTTTAATTTTCTCATTTTTTTTACATCTCATCTTGACTCTTCTCACTCCTCTCTGATTTTTTGCTCCTTTTCTTGTCTCTTCTTTATCATCTAATTTCTCACCCATCTCAACTCAATTTTCTCATTTTCACATCTCATCTCGTCTCTGCTCTTCTCAATTATCTCGTCTAATTTTTTCTTGTTTTCACATCTCATCTCTTGTTGCTTTTCTCACATCTTGTCCTCTCTGCTTGTTTTGTCACACTTCTTCTTTCTGCTCTCTTCTTTTCCAGTTTGTCATCATCTTGTCTTTTCTGTTTTTCTTGTCTCATTTCATGTTTTCTTATCTCATCTGACCTTTCTCAACTCGTTTCTCATTCGTCTCAACTCTCAATGTTTGTTCCTGTTTTCACATCTCATCTTATCTTGTTTTTCTTCTCTCGTCTCATCTCATCGTTTTCTCATTTTCATTCATCATTTTGTATTTTGTGGTCTTCTGGCCTCACGTTTTTCTCATTTCATTTCTTTATTTTCTGGTTACTCTCGTTATTTTCCTCATTGTTTTCACTTCTCATGTTCTCATCTCATTTCTCACTTGTCATATCTCTCATTATTTTCTCTTGTTTTCTCATCTCGTCTCTTCTTTTCTCATCTTGTTGCTTTTCTCATGTCTTCGTCTTGTCTCTGCCTGTTTTGTCACAGCTCTTGTTTTCTAATCTCTCTTCATCTCTTTTCCAGTCTCATCTTTTCTGGCCTTTATTCTCCTCTCTAATCTTCTGCCTTCACCTGAATGTCAGCGGTGGTCGTGTAGGTCTTGTTTGAGGGTGCATGTGATCACTGGTCAGTCGCACACACACACACACACACACACACACACTCACACTCACACTCACACATCATTGTTCAATTACTAACACTCAAATGCACACAGAACATCTCAGATGCTCTGCGAGTGTGTGTATGTGTGTGTGTGTGTGAGGGATTGATCGCGGAATGAAAGTGTAATGGGAGATAAGCTCTCATCTCAACCCTCACTGGAACAGAACAGAGATTTGGTTACAAACACCAGCCTTGTGACGTGCACTCACACACACACACACACACACACACAGCACGTGTGATCACAAATCTCCAGACAGCGTCACACACTCTCAGAAATGTTCAAAAGAAAATTGTGAATGCTAATCAGATGTTTTTGTCTATTTCTGGCATTTGAATACTCTAATGCTCGGACTAATTAAGCCTTCCATAATAAACCTCCTCCATTCTCTCTCCTCTCTCTCTCTCTCACACATACACACACACACACACACTCAGTCCAGCGCTAACGCTCCTGCCAGAGGATGTGTTGAATCTCATTCTCTTCTCATCCCGTCTCTTTGGTCCTCACCCTGATTGGCTTCTCATGTTCTCATCTTGTCTGATCTCGGCTCTTCTCTTCTCAATCTGGTCATCTCATTCTGTTATTCGGGACTCTCATTCACTTCTCATTCATTTATCTTATCTCCTTTCATGTCATCTCGTCTTATCTCTTGATTTCTCATCCCTTTTCTGGTCTAGTCTTTGGTCATCTCATTTAATCTCATCTTGTTTTCTCATCAAAGCTCTTCCCATTTCTCATTTTCTCATCTTTTGTCACGTTTTCTCTTCTCAACCCTTGTTTTCTCATCTCTTTTCATTAGTTGTTTTCTCATCTCTCGTTTTCTCACCTCTTCTCAACTATTTTTTCTCATCTCTTCTCATCAGTCATTTATTTTCTCATTTTCTCATCCTCTCATCTTTCATTTTCTCATCTCTTCTCAACTCGTATTCTCATCTCTGATTTTTCATCTTTTCAACTCTCATTCTCGTTCTCATCTCTTTTCATGTTATCTGATCTACTTTTAATTTCTATCTCATTTTCTCATCTCGCCTCAACTCATTTTTTTTCTTATCTCAGCTCGCATTTTTGCATCTCTTTTCACCTAATTTTCTCATCTCTTCTCATGTTGTCACCTCATCTTATCTATTTCTATCTCGTTTTCTCTCTTTTCCTCTTCTCAACATTATTTTTCTCTTCTCTCTTCTCCTCGTTTTCTCATCTCTTCTCAACTAATTTTCTCATCTCTGCTCATGTCATTATCTCATTTTATCTATTTCTTTCGTATCTCTTTTCACCTCTCATTTTCTCATCATATAGTCATACTCTCATTTCATGTCTTTTCTCATCGCTTCCCATATCTTTTCTCATCTCTTGTCAACTCCCCTTGTCTCTTCTCATCTGTCATTTTTTTTCATTGTATCTCTCTTCATCTCTTCCCACATCTTGTTTTCTCATTTCATCTCTTCTCATCTCTCATTATATGATGTTATATGAACATCAGACCTGCCAGTGAAGAGTGCTTGTGTGTGTGTGTGTGAGGGGTCTCGTCTGCCCCCGGCTGTCACACACAACGACCCTCTGCTCTAATGAATCCAGGGTCAGGACTGTGTGTGTGTGTGTGTGTGTGTGTGTGTGTGTGTGTGTGTGTGTGTGTGTGTGTCCACGCATGTAAGGGTAGAGAGCAGCTAATTGGTGGAGCTGCCAGCGCTGTAAGCGCCAGTCTCTCCTGTGTTTCACCTCAGAAGAGAAACACACACAAATACAAGCTATTAAACAGCAAACACACTCCTGAACCCCTCAAACTGCTCAGCCTGGACTCTTTCATAATATTCACCAGAAAGCGGCGATTCAAAATAAGACAACCAGAGTCAAACTCCTGGCATTTTGATCTGACATGGTTTATGTACTTTATTTACAGTGCTTTCGTACCAGAGATTTTGACGCAGACCTGAGTCCATTTGTCAAAGTTCGGTTCATTTGGTTCGGCTTGAAAAGGTTGATATGAACACAATCAATCTTGAATGTCATAATTTAATTATTAAAATATGCGTCCGTGCTCCTAGTCATATTAAAGAGTAGCATAGTTCTCATCTGAATACATTTGCCTTCACTCTTTACGCGTCTCTTACAATACATCCGCCAAAAGTGCCATTCTTTCTCTCTCTGTGTATGTGTAAAGTTTTAGTGGTATATTCGACTCAACAAACACATGAATAAAACAATGATTTAGTTGAAAAGATGACATTTGCACTATGTAGTGTGTGTTGTGAACAGCTGTCGGTGCTTACTCACGTTGATGATGCAGGAACCAAGTCAGAAAGCAAGCTTAAAGACCGCTGGCCACTCACAGATTCTCCACAAAGTCTGTTCCTAAGCTGCTACAATGAGTGCTTTGGAGAGAAAATAGTTGGTCGATTCACAACGGTTTGTGAGATTTGTGGGTTTGAATTTTTGAATGGTTCAAAAGCTTCGTGTGAGGCAGTGAACTGTGAGTAAACGTGATGTATTTTAGTGCAAATGTGTCTATTCTGCTTTGTTTGTATTGGTTTAATTTAGAGATGCACCGATTGCAATTTTCTTGGCCGATTCCGATTTCTGATTTGTTGTTAGGCAAGTAAAAGTCAGTAATAAAATAAGAACAAATTTAAAAAAAATGCCAAACAGCACAAAAAAATGCAACAGAATAAAGAGAGCTATGAAAGAGAGCTAAGTTTTTCAGGTTAAGTAAGTTTTTTTTCAGGTAAGAAATACTACAGAAATTAAAGTAATCAAATGTAAAATAACACATCCAGTGTTATTTTACATTTGATTATTTTAATTTCTGTAGTCTTCATTGTAAAAATTCAATAAAGATTAATGCTTACCATTAAAGTTATAAAACGTATTCATTCAAGAGTAGAAAGTGATTTTCTTTGTCTTTTGTTCTTTGATTAACATGACAGACATGAGCAGGAATATTGGACTGCGGTCCCTTTAAGAGTTTATCCACGGACCCAATATACTGTTACACAACATGCGTTCTACCATTAAAGTTATAAAACGTATTCAGTCAAGAGCAGAAAGTGATTTTCTTTGTCTTTTGTTCTTTGATTAACATGACAGACAGCAGTAGGAATATTGGACTGCAGTCCCTTTAAGAGTTTATCCACGGACTCCATATTCTGTTACACAACATGCTCAACTATTTAGCATTCCAAAACTGACTGTGTTTAACTGGATACTCGCCAACTGGATACTGGCGAATTTTGTGTGTATTTGAACGTTTTAGCGCAGTTAGCCACTCATTTTGGTATTTGTGGCTCACAAGCTGTTTGAGACTGAGCGCGGCTTGTGCGCTCCACTAATATAGATCAGTTCTGGTGCGTTCGCTTTTGGTGTAAGCGCGAAACCTGCGGGAATGACTAAAATAATGCACAATACAAGCACTAACCCAGAGCAAATGAGACGTGTGCGTGAGAGAGAAGGGGTCATCGGAGAGAAGAGAGCGAGAATGCGCGGCTGACGTTATTGCCTGTGCCGCTGGTAACAAAACGGATCAGCTCGGAATCGGAAAGAAGTGAGACTGACCGGCCGGTCACCGATCCGGGTCGATCATGAGGAAAATTGGCTGATTCCGATCCCTGGCTGATCGATCGGTGCATCTCTAGTTTAATTTTTCACTTACATCATTTGACGGCATTACAACCAGTGGAAAATCATGTAGATTTTTTTTTAGCTTCAGACTTTGATTCCATCCAGTTGGAGGATATCAAACATTGATATTCTGAACAGATTTTAGAACACATATTGTTTTTGTTTGTCACGTGTTTCCTAGCAAAAAGGCACATGTTTCTGCATGAGTTTGTTGTGATCAGAGCAACTTTAAAGTCTGGTACTGTATGATCCTCAGTTGTTTAGTGTACGATGGCCAGTCATTCCTCTGTAACTATTTATAAAGTCGGAAGTGCATGATGCCTAGTTTTGCAAGTTGTGTAGTATATTCCAGCCTTCAGGTGCAGTCACATTTCAGACATTTCTGTGTCATTTCGCAGGCAAAAAGTTCAATGATCTATTGTCAGAAGTCACTTTAAAACCAAGCAGCTTGGAATTTTGCGTGATCTGAATCTGTTGTGAAATCTGCTTGAGTGCATTTTTATTTAATATGCACTCTCTTAAAAAAAAATGCTGGGTTGTTTCAACCCATCTTTGGGTCAAATATGGACTAACCCAAATTTTGGGTTCATTTTAATTGAAAAAATTAACCCAACAGCTAGTCCATATTTGACCCAAAGTTGGGTTCAAACAACCCAGCATTTTTTAGAGTGTAGCTTATGTTAAAAGCTTGACTGCTTTGCCATAGGCTACATATAGCATGTTTATCGTTATGGCATTGTCATTGTAGTTTAAATTCACCTACTCTAAGCATCACAAGAAACGCTAATTGTGGGTTTCTTCACTTTTTGCATCAGTAAGTCTATTCCCATGTTGAGATTAAATTCCCTTTTTTTTATTGAAAAACCCGTTTCTAACTGCATTACTCCGTGTCCTAACTACACGCGATGAGACGCCGCAACAAAAAGTATCTTTTCCATGTTAATCAGAGATTTTGTTCTAACTAGCCGCGAAGGTGACACGCAAAATTTCTATTTTAGAAACGGTTTCTATTTCCGCGATGTCGCGGCTGGAACAACAACATACAAATTATATGACAGTCGATAATCTCAGGTGATTATGTGCTTTATTCAAAGTTAAACGTGTCTAATATGAGTTTAAATATAATTTTGTGTGACAGCAACAACAGATAGTTTACCGCAGATCTTGAAAATAAATTAAAGCAAAGATGTCCGTTAAAACTGAGAACTCACTGCAAACCAACGAGTGTATTCCATAACAAAGATGTTACCAGTCACTCAGTATGAACATTTAATGATGTTAAAAAGCTTTAATATTCATGAATTAGATAATAAACGTATCCATTTCGTTGCGAGTGCAGTGCGCTTCCAGAGAGAGCCCGCCCACACACGCTTCTGATTGACTGTGATATTTGATTGCTTCTGTCGCGTCACGTTGTCGCGCCACGGCTGGTGTGGACACCCAAATTGCTTGATGCTGGAATCTTGTCGCGACGCGTGTCGTTAGGACACGGTGTTACAAGAAATTCCAGAGCCATTTTTTAGAGCAATTAATGCTGCTGGAGGTCTAATGTGGTCTAATGTTGTGTTGCAATGTGTCCTTTCCTGTTCTTCAGAAGCTTAAGCCACGGTCTGTGATGTTGCACTGAGAGCATTAGTGTGTGTGATCCAGAGGGAATTATGCAGCCTTTGTCCTTCATGCTAGAGCTGGA
>NW_015539938.1:193546-194067 GCF_001515605.1 Sinocyclocheilus anshuiensis
CATTTTGGTTAAATACTGACATATATATTCTCTTTTGTGTGATTTCTAAAGACTGACCAGAAAACCATGATCAAGAAAGCACCCTCATAGGCCATGTCTTAAACGAGTGGTTTTCACGTCTCTATCACTCATATATTAAACTCTTTGTTTTTGTTCTCTTGCTTATCTGATTTCTTTATTTCTTCCAAACCTCCTTTTTTGATTTTTATATTTCTTTCACTTACTTACCTTTATTCTTTTCTGTCCTTCCTTTCTGACCTCTTTCCTCTTTGTGTTGTTTCCTTTACTCTTCCTTAATCTAAATTGTCAGACTCCTTGTTACCTAATTTCTATTTTCTTTCTTCACATAATTTTTCTTACTCTTCTTTAAAAAGGGTTCACCCAGAAATGAAAATTCTGTCATTAATTACTCTCTCATGTCGTTCCAAACCAGTAAGACCTTCATTCATCTTCGGAACACAAATGAAGATATTTGTGATGATATCTGAGAATGCTTGTGCATTCCTCTGCTTGTAAACAAG
>NW_015539938.1:194587-204709 GCF_001515605.1 Sinocyclocheilus anshuiensis
CGATAGCACACACTGTGACAATATAGTTTATAAGTAGATCACCAAAAACTTACCTAATCTTGCGGCCACATTTCAAACACTGAACTCTGACTCTGAAGTTCAGTTCGTTGTCTTCTTCTGGTGATGTTTTGTTTAAACCAACCTTCCGCCACCTACTGGTCTAGAGTTATTACGGCACATAGTAGGATTGGGGAAATTTATATATATATTTTTTTATGTCATCTCCAATCACCTGTACACGTTCACATTGCGCATACGCAGGGACTCCCAACACATTGAAGAAATTAAAATAGGAGTAGCAGAACACATTAATGTTTTTGTTTGTAAAAATCAGTTAGGTTTACTCGCTTTTCTTAAGTAGATTCAGTGATTACTTTTTACAGTGTGTTTCAAATAGTCAACCTTCATTCAAAATGAGAACTTCTAGTTGTTTTGTTGATGCTTTGTTGTCTTAAATGGATAGTTTATCCAAAATAGTGAATTCTTTCATCATTTGTCGTTTCTTCCTTTCTTCTGTGGAACTCAAAGGAAGATATTTTTAGAAATATCTCAGTATTTTTTCATGCATACATTGAAAGTCAATGGTGTCAGTGTGGTTTGGACCTCAGTGCTCTTCAAAACATCTCCTTTTGTGTTCCACAGAAGAAAGTAAGTCATACAGGTTTGGAACGACATGAGGGTGAATAAATGATGACAGAATTTTCATTTTTGGGCGAACTATCCCTTTACATCCAAATGGTCAGTTGATATTCAGCCGTTGAACTTCTATCAAGAGATCACTCTCATCTCAAAGCTCTCAATGGCATAAACTCATTGAAACGGTCTGCTTTAGACTTTTATTTCCACAGTAGTTTCATTGTAATAATATTTTCCAGCCAATTTGTGTTTGATAGTCAGCTGATATCGTTACGCGAGTCAGCAAAACTGCAGCACCTCTTCAACAAAGTGCCGCTTGTTCTCCTAAACATTTCCCTTCCAGCTCTGCTCTTCCACATGTCCCCTCTTTTCCACGCGCTTATCAAAGAGACGGAGCGCAGAAGAATGAAAGAGAGGGTTATAAAAAGGAGAAGTGATAGTAGGTTTCAGCCTTTTGTAATGAATATCCCTTGGAGGTATTGAAATGCTAATTTTACGTTCGCAGTTGGCAAACTCGCCGAATCGTGAGGAAAATATAGGTGGCTGAAACCGACCCCAACTTGGAGAATCTCTGTTTTACTGTTTTAATGTTTAGCAGCATTTCTCTCTATCTCTCTGAGTTGAATCTTGTTTTCCACCTAGCTTTTCCATTTGTCTTCCAGACGCACACATTCAGGGGTGTGTGGGATTTGGCAATGTTGGGAAGCTAGTTTGAAACTGGAGCTTGCATATGACTGTTTTTTTGCAGTAGAACATAAAAATACTTTGATAAAAGAAAACGTTGAAGACTATGCTGGTTGCTTTTCAAGCATCTTCAATGAATGGTGATTTAAAGTAAAAGCACCATAAAATGATAGTAAAAGTGGTCCATTTGAATCATCTGCTATATTTTAAGTCTTCTAAATCAATATGACAACTTAATTTCCGGTCTGTTTATCACAAAAAAACTATTGTTAATCTGAAATTGTAGTGGGCTGTTCCAGTGAGCAGCTACTGCAACTAAATCGCTGTCAAGAACTAAAAGCAAATTAGTCTGAATCGTGAGTGAATGATTCAGCTGATTCATTGAAAAGATTCAACTCAAAAGGATGATTTGTGTATGAAGATTTGTTGTTTTGAGTCAAATATTTTCAGGGAATCAGCTGAATCATTCATTCATGAAACCGATTGATCTGGTTCTCAATTTGTTACAACAATACTTCTCTCATGAACATACAAGAAGAGCTAAGGCGGATGACAGGATTTCTAGTGGATTTAAATTTCGGTCTGCTTTTTTGCTTTTGCAGACTTGTAACTTAGTTCACTGACTCATGCAGACCACTTTAAAATTCATTTTTTGAGAATTTTTTTTTTGTCCGTTTTAAAGCATGAAACCTCCCATCTGCTTTGTTGTAATTGAATGAATCTGTGAACCCTTTTATGAACAGGTTCTAATGAACCATCCAGGCAAACTGATTCTGTAAAATGAATCGTAGATGTCCAGTTTCCAATACTGTATTTGAATGAATCGTGAATGCTTTTATGAACAGTTTCTAGTGAGCCATCAAATCAAACTGATTCTCTATAATGAATCAAAAATATCTATCATTATTGTAATTATTTAATTGGGGAATCACTTTTTATGAACAGGTTCTAGTGAACTGTCCAAACAAACTGATTCTCTAAAATGAGTTGTAAATAAATCAGTGAATCACTTTATGAATAGGTTCTAGTGAACCATCTAAATGAACAGATTCACTAAATGAATCAGTTTTCTCAATGCTACTTGAGAGACAAGGAATTTTGAAGAGTGCATTTGATTACGGCATCAGTTTGCTTTGATGTAAAGTTGTGGGAATTATATATAGCATCAAAAAATAGTGGTATACTGTTTTTTTGGTGCTAGTACTCATGAGAAAAAGTGACCTGCTTGAAAAGCGACATTTATTGTGAAAAGATCTAAGCGACTGAAAAAATGCAGTTAGATAAGTATTGGTGCTAATTTTAGTTAGTTTCTTTCCGTCACTGTGCTTGAGTGATTTCCACGGGCTTGTTGGAGTGCTGCCAGTGTAAAGTCTCCTCTGGCTGCATTTCTCCAACACGGGGAGAGTGAGGGAGACACAAATTGAGAGGGGGTCAGAGAAATGAGGTGCACCGTAATTAGCCGAGTCGCTCTTTCCGTCTCTCTCTTTCTCACCGTTTCTCTCTCTCTCCTCGTTAAGGCGTTTCTTGCTGCTATTGTTTGGCTGTCACATCCTGAGGGAAACAGCGCGGATGGGGAGTGTGGAGAAACTGTGACCTGTTTCATTCAGAGCACATCTCTCACTCAATCTCTTAGTTTTATATTCTTTTATTTTTCCCTACGGCCTAGAAAAATCACTATTCAGCTTGGACGCAGACCCCAAAAAACATTGGGTATGAATCTCAGAAACCTCTGGCTGTGTGGTCCACCTTGTAACCAATGACATGGTGGATGTGAAATAGAAAAGGTACCCAGTATTTTCTCTTTTTATACCGTCTCAGCTGTTTTTCATACTTAAGGGTTTAAAATGTCAGCAAATCAAATCAAAATTGACCCTGTTTACTCTCTTAATGCATTTTCCCACTCTTACGTTTCGCCCTACGTGTTTTTTTATAGTTAATATTCTGCAAAATGTGTTACAAATGACATTTATTGACTTCGATTTGTCGACTCCCAGTGATTTAAGTCCTAGTAGGCACAAAGTGAAAAACCGACAAAGGATAAATGTTGATCTGAGTTTTTGTCCCAACTACTGAAGCAGTATTACTTTAGTATTACTATAGTGTATACATCATTATAGTATTTTTAATTAGCTTTAATATTTTCAGTTTTCATTTTTGTTTAGTTTTAGTAATTTTGTTATGTGCTTTTGTCATTATTATTATTGTTGTTGATGTTTTTTATTTCTGTGTAGCTTGAATTCATTTTTATTTCAGATCAAATTTTTCTAATTTTAGTTCTTCAACTCAAACTCCAACTAAAATTAGAAATATTACAAATGTTACAAATTAAAAATGTTGCCTTGGCAACTAAATGAAATTAAAAAAAGTTGAAGTTGAAGTACCAAAAAATTTCAAAAATTCAACCTGTAAAAAAACCCCTACTAAAAATAACAAAAGCACAACGCAAAATAACTAAAACTTCAACTAAAATTAAAATGAAAACGGTAAATATAAAAGCTAATTAAAATATTTTAAGAAAATATGGTATATAAATAATATTAAAATGATAAAATAATCATCAAAATGACAAAAATAATAAAATTAACAAAAGCATATAACAAAATTACTAAAGCTTAAACATGTAACTGTAATTGTATTACTTCAACTTAACCCTAATCTAAAATTAAAAATGTTAAAAATAATTATTGCCTTGGCAAATAACTGAAATAAGTGTTTCATGTAATATGTATACAGTATGTTAGTGTATTTTTAATACTTTAGTACACTGTAGTCAAGTACAAGAAGACATTTTATGGTTTGCAACTTTGTTCTTTTTTCTTTTAATATTTTTTCTATTTTCATATTTAATTTATTTTATTAAACTTAAATAAAACATCAAATATTTTCTGATAATCTGTGATTTTGTTGCTTCTCTCAGAATTTTCACTTTCAGTGCAGATAGAAAACTCACTTGGCTGGGAAAATTTGCTATGCTGCAACTGGTTATGATATATTATGCCAACCATCTCTTTTCGCTTTTGTTTGCCGATTTGAACTGTTGCAAACGTTTTCTGGCGTCTCTCTGGCATTCTTGAACCTGTCCAAACTTGTCTTCCTGACATAAGCTCTTTGAGAGGATCCCATTTTTTCCTGTAGTACCAGTCCAGCACTGTGACAAAGCAATTTTAAATGCCATCTCTTCCATTTTAATCTGAATTTTTATCACAAGAATCCACAAGAGGTTGTTTTATTGACCAGTTGGGTTCTATTTCTATAGGTCACCTCACTGTGTAGCCCCGCCCACAGCGGAAACTCATTGGTCCAGAGTTCCACTCCACATAACTGTATATTAAACACTAAATTTTGTTGCGTTGTGCAGCATTTTTGTTTTATAATGTGGACAGATGACCTACTTGTCAATCAAAAAGTTGTTTTGCGGCCGGTTAGGACATGGAAATCGTTTTATATGCTCTATAACAGTAGCAGGCCTAAAGAAGCTCTTGTTTTATAGACATAATGTTCTTTAGCGTAAGAGTATGATGGCGTAAGCTTCGCTTCAGATGCAGAAGCATTTCATTTCACAAGCATGTGAAATCTGCGTCATAGATTTAAAAGCATGTACCCCCCCTTTTCTTTGTTCCTCCATCATTTTTGCTCAGAGGTTGATGCAGTCCTGGTTTCCCCCTGCTGTCAGTCGCGGCTCTCGAACCTACAGGAATGAAAACCGTTCTCAGGTTTTCTCCTTTTTCGTGACAGGTGAACCCCCCCCAGCGGGCTCCTCGTCCTGCTGTTCAGCTAATTGGTGAATGACGATTCGCCCCCGGCAAAACCAGAATGAATATTACCATACCTCATTTATTCAGGGCCTAATAGAGCGGTTTTTATCACTTCATTTGAGTGCGAGAAAGGAAACCAAATCATTGTCGTGGTTATAAAAATTAATCATTTCCCAGCGCCTGATATTCTTAATGAAAAACATGGTTTGTAGTTGCAGCCAGGAGACCAACTCTGAAGTTTGTTCAGGTTACCTGAGTGAAAATGGCCTCGTTTTCTGGGTAATATGTGGTTTCAAATGTATCCGTGAAGGTAATTGTGACGCGAAACCTTTTGAATGCAATTAATCCAGTTTTTCTTGTGTTATGAACCCATTTCTATCATGCTACGACCCCTGATCAGTGTCGGCTGGCCTCACCTCATTTAACAGATTTTCTACTAGCTGTGTATGAATATTAATTGCACTCATGATTGCAGTAGTTATTAATTTTTTTACAAACGATTTACCATGGTAACCATATTTTCACCCTGAATCTCATAGTTATTTCTATTACCGTTAGATCAAAATTGATATGCACTTTCTGTTGGCGACAGCTTTAGCTAACTAAGTTATCCCTATTTTATTGAGAAAGTCCTTCATGTAGGGTTATAATTTTTTTAGTTTTTATTTGTTTTTCCCCCAATTTGTCTTTAATTTAGTGTAATTTTTTTTCACTTTATCATTTTATTTATTTCTTTTTTTTCTAGTTTGTTTAACTAGTTTTCATTTTGATTTTAGTATTTTAGGACTTAGTAATTTAACTAGTATTTTACCTTAGTATTTTAATTTAATTTAATTTTTCAGTCTATCATTATGTTCATTTTTTTAATTTCTTTTTAGTTTTTTTCTGTTTTCTAGTTTGTTTATTTAGTTTTTATTTTGGTTTTAGTTTTAGTATTTTAAGGCTTAAAATTTTAACTAGTATTTTAGCTTGGTATTTTAATTTAGTCAGTTTTTTTCAGTTTTCAGTTGTTACTTTTATTTTATTTTAGAATTCCCCCCTAGATTCTAGATTTTTTTTTTCTGACTTTAGATTTTTTTGTAGTGATTTTTATTTCAGTTTAGTTTAGCTTTGGAGTCATAAAAATATATTTTAGTGTAGTTCCAGCTTTTCCCAGTTATTTTTATTTACGATAACATGATTGTATTCACATAGTTTCTGTTTTAGTTGCTGCCATGTTGTTAAACTGTGATTGCTAAGGGGTTTTGTGTGGTTTGTAGTAGGGGTGCTCCGATTGATCGGCTACCGATCACTATCGGCCGATAATCGCTTTGGGATGATTGATCGGCGGTCTCTAAAAAGGCCGATCTCAAAAAAACGATCTCAAGCTGATGCCTTCCGTGAGAGGTTTGGCACGACATGCAGCGGCACCAAAATCATTATAATGCTGAAGGTGAGGTACTCACCTTCATATTTCTTAATTAAATAACTTATAAAGCAATTTGAAAACCTTGTGTGAGACATAACGAGCTGCACGCTGCACAGTTGACAGGAATTGTCACTTGCACAATCGCGGCAGTGTCACATCCTCACAAAACCGTCATCGTAAAGTTTATAAATTGCATTACTTTTTAATTCTTGCCAGTGTTTAACCATTCAGCGCTCGCGCGCTCTCCTGGAGACCGTGCGCTCATGCTCACTCGCAGCGCACACACATAATGCCAGGTTCACATTGCTCCGTTTGCAGTGCGAATGTGGTGCGTATTTTTTCCGTGCTCATGTTAACAGATTAATAAAGCGTGCACACTGCACACGGTTGCAGTCCGGCAGTGTGTTCCATGAGCGGAGCGTCTGTTGCAGTGCAGAGATCGTTTCTGCACCGAGTCTATTTTTGTTGCGCTGAATTAAAGTAACAGCGCATTTTTTGCAGTAAATATAAACATGGATTGACACGAAAATTTAGTAATTACACCATAAATATTATTATTATTATTAAATATTAAAGTCTACTGTGTTTCACAGTCAACACATATGGCTTTTTGGCTAGGTTTAAAGGGAAAGAGCATTTTAGATAAACAAGGCAATAATAGATGATACTCGTGGAGGTAGGAAATTCAGATGCCGAATAAAGGTTCAAATGCAAAAGGAAAGGCAGTAGAGCTGACTATTTCTGTCAATGATTATTATACTAGATTAATATATAAATCTAGAAGTAAAAGCAAAAGTAAAAAGCATATAATATTGTGTTGCTTATTTTTATTGTGTTTAAACATGTCTGTGAAAGATTGTATTACTGTACTGTGTAAAAAAAAGAATTGCAATGCTGAAAAAGCATTTTCAGTGACAATGTTTGGATTTGAAATCAAAATAATCGATAAATGTTGTGTTTGTGGTAAACAGCCATGGATCAGTAGCGGACTCCTGTGTGAAAGCTGCTTCCCCTCTCACAAGAGTCACCTAAGAGGGGAATTCCCCCCATTTTCAAAAATGTCTAAAAATCCTGATTGGGGTATCACTATATATATAGTTATAAATGATAAAAAGAAGGCTTTAAAAAGATCGGTATCGGTGATCGGTATTGGCAGATACTGCTTTCTGTGATCGGCGATCGGTGATCGGCCTCAAAAATCCTGATCGCTCCGATCAGGACCCCTAGTTTTTAGCACATTACTGCACGGTTGCCAAGGTCTTCTGGACGGTTGCTAGGTGGTTTCTTACTGGTCCGAGTCAAAAGAACTGACACTCGAGTCTGTGGGATTTCTAGCCCGTTTTATTGTCGATCGCAAGTATGATTGCTTAGAGTAATAACTATCTTAAGTACGGCGTTTTAACCGAAACTGAGGTTACCACGGTCAATTTTGTAAGAAAACACCTTCTAGCTCTGCGGTTCGAGGGTCGTCCCATGAGCTGTCACAGTTTTCCGTCTACCACTGTGCGCTCTGCAGGGCGGAAGCTATGAAAATACCTCTTTCCTTCCCCCCAGCCCCGACACGAAGTCCAGGCCCTCCAGTATCCCATCACCCCCTGCGACTATCCAAGCTGTTACGGCAGGCTGGGCCGCGAGTGCCTGTGCCAGGGCGCGGCAGGACCGGATCCGACCGGTGGGCGACTGGCTCCTCCTCCTCCTCCAAGCTGCCGTGTGTGCTAAGCGCCTTGCCGTTAGCCGGAAGGATGCTTCAGCGAGGACAGGTTTGTCATTTTGAGAGCGAAGCGATTAAACTGTGTAATACCTAGCAAGCACGAGGAACAGTCAAGCTGTCACGTCTGAATTAACAACGTGAGTGTCAAAGTTTTGGCGGTGTGCTCTGCGATTCTGCAGAAGCACATTGATAGCAGATGGTACGGCTCACATCCAGACCTGACCTGAGCTTTTAGTACTTCACAAAATTATTCTGCTGCAGCTCAAGGAAAATGTAATTGGGGGAGAGATTCGAGATGCTTGAATTTGATTATGAGACTGACACTTTTATGTCCACAGTTTTGCAAGAACACACAATGAGAACAACAACACAACTTACTTTACTTCCTCTGAAGATAAAATGAGTGGGGTTTACATGGGCAAAAATCACCAACACAATTGGAAGAGTGTTGTGGGGCCGTTTCCAGGTGGTCCATTTAAAAAAAAAAAAAAAGCCCATATTTAAGCCTCTATAATATTCTAGCTCGGATATGTTTTATTTAACTCGGGTTGTAAAGTTCGCTGTAGGGTTTTAGCCGCTACTGGTTTGTAATAAATGGAGTGGTATAAATAAAGTAGTGTGGAATAAATGTACATATCAGTTTATCTTCTTACCGTTGCTTTATGAATCTGTAAATGATAATCAATTGAAATTTCATTCGAATAATATGGAAATATGAATATGGAAAATAGGAACTATATCAAAGATAAATCAGGAGCAATAAATAGTAATACAATAAATTGGAAAAACTGACATTTATTGATTTTAATTTTGAATTTAATTCAAAATGTGTTAATGGTAATAAATTCAATTTCCTGATGATGCAAATGATGCATAAAACAATCAAATTATTATAGTTATGCGTGTATGTAGATTATATGTCTAAATAGTTTATTTAAATATATAAATAATAAATATTCAGGACTGTATCAGGAACAATTAATAAATATTAATACAGTAAGCTGGAAAAACTGACATTTGTTAAATTTAATTTATATTTTTTTGTTAAAATTGTAGATGGTAATAAATTAAATATCCTTTGAAAAAAGATGCATAACTAACCAATGTATATACATAATGTATGTACTAAATGTATATAGTTGTATGTAAATTCCTTGTGTAATTTATTTATTTAGTTCTTTTTTAAGAACTATCAGTAATACATACTAATAGAATAAATTTGAAAAAGTTATGTTTCTTATTTTTATTTATACTTTTGTTAAAACTAGGGATGCACCGATACCAGTATCAGTATCGGGGCCGATACTGAGCTCCTGTACTCGTACTCGTTAAAATGCCCCGATACCAAACGCCGATACCACACAGCATGTGATAAGTGCCATATTCAGACAAAGAAACACCGACAACAGACAGCAGAATGGAGTTATTAGAGATTAAAGATGTCTAAGAAGTATATGTATGCAATGAATATAAAACATTCAGTATTAATGCCTGTATAGCTGATTTGCGCCAGCTGGTAAGCAAATCACACTGAGTGGATTGAGCGCGCAGCGGCGCAGATGCGCGAGCTTGTCGAGTGAATATCCCTTTCTCACAGACATCACTGGAAAGTATGTAGTTCGGTCGGATATGTCAAAAAGAAGTAAGTAAAACAATGCACTAGTTACTTAATGGTAAGGAGGGAGGGAGAGAGAGAGAGAGTGTGCACTTCTGTTGTGTGATCTTTATTGATGTTCGCTCACTTAGCACGCATCATTTGGATTAAAACTACATCGTAAATATAAGACAATTTATAGGGGCATTCACTATAAACGTCATTTATTTTCACCCTTAAGCATACACGACTTAAGTGAAACTAACAGCCTGTGTGAAATGCGCTAGACTGTACTGTACTTGTCCCTCTCATTCTGCACCAGTACAAATACGTG
>NW_015539938.1:205104-211014 GCF_001515605.1 Sinocyclocheilus anshuiensis
CAATAAAAATATCGGTATCGGTACTCGGTATCGGCAAGTACCAAAAATAAAAGTATCGTATCGGGCGAGTACTGGAAAAAGTGGTATCGGTGCATCCCTAGTTAAAACTATAAATGCCCAACTGCACAAAACACTCCCACCATGAGAGAAAGCTGCTGTAGCCAGCCGCGCGGCAACCCTACCGCCTGCCGCGCCCCGCATATATGGTCTTTTTATAAAATACATATTACACATTTAACTAAAGGATCCTGCAAGCACTTTAATTTTTCCCCCTTGACTCGTACTGCACAAAAAGTGGTTCAATAACGTTGAATGTTACAGGGACTGATTATTGCAAATGCAGATCCCACTGTGTTCTGGTTAAATAATTTCTATTTATTTATTGCTAAGGTTTGCATATAGTGGTGTGTTCTTAATGACAGCTTTCCTAAAAATATATCCTATTCCTAAAATAAGAAATATCATAATAATATCGCCTTGCTTACAGTATCGCAACGTATCGTATCGCAACCCCTGTATCATGATACATACCGTATCGCCAGATTCTTGCCAATACACAGCCCTAGTATATATATTCTGTTTATGTATATACTGCATTCTATATATAGTACCAGTCAAAAGTTTGGACACACGAATGGGAAAGTGTCCAAACTTTTGACTGGTACTGTACTATAATATACACATAAAGAATATATATCGATATCTGCCTTTTTTACTCCCTAATATCGGTATCGTCATCGGCCCTCAAAAAACCCATATCGGTCGGGCTCTACTGTTTACAGTGAAAAGCATCGTATCACTGCTGGTCCTTGGAATTTGTCGGAATCAGAAGTAAGTATGGTATCAAAGCGTTTTAAGACAAGGACAAGCTTTTCTACTAAAGTACAGCACTGGATGTTGAGTTTTGAGGCCAGAGCTTGAAAACGGCTCGTCTGCTGACGGTTAATCTCCTGCTCCGTGTGTTTTTTGTGCTTGTGAAGTGACAGTCAGCCAGTGGAAGCTGAGAGGATTTTTTTTCACCACTCTATATCCTTTACATAATCCAGATCCTGTAGCTGTAAATGGCTTCCTCTCAGATCAGCAATATTCAGGGACATGAAAATGGAAAGGTTTGTGTTTTTATGCGCTGAAACAAAAGGACATTGCTGAGCTGTTCCAAAATCATCTGTAGACGGCCTAGAGCGGCGGCACAGAACTTTCATGTCAAAGTCAAGTGAGACACACACACACACACACATACTTTCTAGCTGGAATTTTCTCATTTCCTCTGGTTTATTTCTGCACGTTTAAGGTTTAAGGGTGGGATGCACAATATATTGGTACCATATTGGTTATTAGATAATATTCCAGATTTTTTAAGTATTTGTTATTGTTATTGTTATTATTGGATGTTTAATTGTGCTTGCTTATTTTTCCCTGTTTTGATATAAAAATAGCTTTTGCTGTCATCTTGCACTCAATTAAACTGAAAAACATTAATAATTCAATAACACTAGCATTTAAAAAGCTGTATTTTAGCTTTTAGTGTTTTTTAAACAAAATTGTATATAATTTAATAATAATTAACAATATAATAATTAAATTATAATATAATTTAATAAGTAATAGAGCTAATAATTGATAATAGCTCTATTACTATTAATTAGCTGCAATCCTAAAATTCGTCTAAAATTTTGACTTGCATAGTCTAATGAAATGATATATATCAAAGAATATTGTAGAGTGAATGTTATCATTTGAGATTTAATTGGATTGTAAATGTATGTATTTATTTAAAAAATATTTATTATAAATATTTTTAAAGTTTTTATTAATTTATTAAATAAATGTAAGTATTTACATTTGAGATGAACTGACTTTCGATTTGATCCATTGAGATTTAATTGGATTGTGAATTTATTTATTTATTTATTTTGAACAATATATTTATTTAAATGTTTTAAATAAATATGTATTTATTATTTATTTATTTATTAAATAGGAAATGAATTTATTTATTATATAGATATTATTCAATGAGATTTAATTGTATGGTAATTTTTTATTAATGGTAATTTTATTATTATAATTTTTTGTTTGTGATGGGAAACATCTGCAGCTGGAGTGAGTAGAATGTCCCTCTGGATCAGGACCAGGTTCTGTTTTCGCTGTGGCTTCTGGTTCTGTCTGAATGACAAGTCTGTTCACTGCAGACGCTGTCTGGGCGCTTACATGACTACATTTCTCCAGTCGCTGCATTCCACGGGCTGATATGAGAGGCTGTTATTACCTCTATGCCTGAGTGATTCAGAGCCATTGAGGTTTATTGTACACAAATCATCCCTCCGGCAATAGAGCGTTTAGGACAAATATATAGCGTTACCAGGGAGAATGTAAAAATACACATTTCAGTCAGAAAAAAAGCTAAACTATCACTTCCTGACGGGTCCAATCGGAAATCATCAGGCTCAACAGGAAGTTGAGGGACATTCCTGAAGTCAGTGGAGATTTGCCCTACACTATACCCTTCAAATACATACTCGTATGACCCCAGTTTTTGGCAAATGGATGTAAAAGGTCAGGTATAATGCTAAAATGTTGAAAAATCTAAGCTGTTATTTCCTGAAAGGCGGCAAAACGGAAGCCATCAGTGACACCAAGAATTTCCCTCAATTTGTCGCTCAACTTCCTCTTCCATTTGATGACTTCCTATTGGTTGGCAGGAAGTGATAGTTTAACATATTTTTCATGTTTTAACTTTTTGTTAAGATCTATTTGTCAATAAACTGAGGTGTAGGAAAAGACTCAAAGGTTTGTTTGTTTTCTGGCAGATCTCGGCTGACACGAAGACATTTTCTCAGCTTCCTGTTCAGTTTGATGACATTAAAGTTCTTGCCCTCAGGATGTGATAGTTATATTAGCATTGTGCTAATGTGGTTATTAACATCTATTTGTCAGCATACTGAAATCTTTTCGAGTCTTTCGTGGAAGGACAACACATAGGCCTATTGGAAGACTACCATGTCGCTCAACTTCCTCTTTATTTGATTACTTCCTATTGGTTGACAGGAAGTGATAGTTTAACATATTTTCCTAACTATTTGTTAGCATCTATTTTGCTAGTCTTTTTGAGTTTTTTTTTTCTGGCTAATCTCAGCTGATACCAAGACATTCTCTCAATTTTCTGTACAATTCGATGACTTCCAATTTGTTGCCTTCAGGAAGTGATACTTTAGCATATTTTCAACATTTTAGCATTGTGCTAATAGATTTGTTAACATCTCTTTGTTAACAAAATGACGTCATTTTGAGTCTTTACTGGATAGACTGCAAGGGAAGTCTATAGTATCACTCAATTTAATGTTCTGTTTGGTGACTTCCTATTGGTTGACAGGAAGTGATAGTTTAACAGTTAAATAAACACTCATTTTGATGAAAAAGAGATGTTAAAATTCGCACACTCCTGTTAATGTGAAAAATGTTAAACCATAACTTCCTGTCAACCAATAGGAAGTCATCATACTGAACAGGAAGTTGAGAGATATTATAGATTTCCTGTATGTTTGCCCTTCCAGTAAAGACTCACAATGTCCTCAGCTTGTTGACATGTCTAAACATCTGTTTGTCAACATACCAACATCTAGATGTTAAAAAAAGTGTTTTATCAGGTAAATCTACAATAACACTGATGTTTCCTCAACTTCCTGTTCATTTTGAATTCTGATTTTCAGAAAACAACAGGATTTTGATGGAATTTCTTTGTGTCAGTGGAGATTTACGCTGCACCGTCCACAAGTACAAAGAAATACCATAGTGATACCATGGTAAAGTGATGGTATTGGATGGTAATACTGTGGTTCTGTATGATTGTCATAGTATTTACCATGATATTTATTGGTACTCCAAACATATTATTAGTAACTTCCATGTTATTTTGGACATGTATCATGGAAGTACCATGTGCTTCCAAAAATACCATAGTATTATTACCATAGCACATGAATTTCGGTACCAAAATACTTCAGTACCATTTTTGTGCCATGGTACTAGACAATACTGCAAAGTGCTCTTTTGTACGGGTACTGAACTTCACGTACCATGGAATTACTATGGTACTTCCAAGAATACAATGGTGCTACCAAATTACATGCCCAAAATGGGAATACAATGGTACTTTTTTGTAAGTGCAAGTGTTTTTTCATGATACTATACCGAAAACAACAACACCAACAAAAAGTAATAACATGGTAAAAGTAGAAATATAGACTCAACAGTGGCTTCAGTTTGTTGGCAAACTGATATAAAAGCACCCACACATATTTTGTCTTCTCCTCAGATGTATCTTGGCTCCGCTGTCTCACATATGTTTTTGTTTTGCGTGTGTTCGAATATAGCATTAAATGAACGGTTTCTGTAACTGGCATTTTTCAGTAATTATGGTCTGATGATGTGCTTATGTCTCACATAAGCACACATTACTGTCAGCAATGGGGCCTGATTATTACCAGCGATTAACACCAGATCATTGGTATTTGTAAAGCCATCATGAAGCCGCCCTCATTTTGCACGTTTCCAGAGGAAATCACAGTGCCGGACTCTCTCGCACCGACATTTTTGACCAGCAGGTTTGAATTTTCTGCTCGGCAACTCTGAAAAGCTCTTCCATATTTTCATTAGCCAAACAGTTTGACTCCCCCCGGTAAACAGCATTATCTGGGATCTCAGCGGGATTTCGAATGCTTGTGTAATCCTGTCATTTCATTCATGGATACCTCCGGGGTTATTCTGGGATGCCGCTGTTCTATCTGCCTGCCTGTCCGCTCGTGCCTGCGAGGGAGATTGAATTCCCCTCGGCTCGCTCGCACATGCACACACACACCGTGATCACCTTCTCATCGCCACCGCTATCAGAGTGAAACAGAGACCCGTGTTGAACTGAACCTGCTTGTGCTGAGGATTACGTGGAGGTTGTGAACCCTTTTAACTGGCCAGGCCCACAGGATGAGCTTTCGACCTGTGGAAATCCAGAGGTGCATGCTGACACCGCTGCCGCCCCTCTGTGAGAATTTAGCAGTGTGATAGTCGTTTGCAGGAGATGCTCTTTCCAAATCAAAATTCATTCGATTTTCTTATTAAACATGTTTTTTTGGCTAATAAATTTTTTAGCAAAATGAACTAACTTGCTCTTCCTGTAAAAATTATCTACTGTATTTGTCCATCCGTCCATCAATGCATTCGTCTATCTATCCTTTTGTTTGTCCTTCTGTCTGTCTATCCTTTGGTCTTTCATTGTATCTATCCCTTTGTCTATCTATCTATCTATCTATCTATTAGTGCTGGGCGGTATACCGGTTCATACCGATGTATGTTTATTTACCGGTGTTTATTTTTGTTTTGATATGAATTTTTGAAATACTGCAATACCGGTGTATGTCGCTTAAACAATGTTCGGAACGCGACACTGTTTGAAAGAAGTCCCTTTTCACTGTTGCACTGTGGTGAGGGAACAGCTGTATGTGTTACTAAGCGTGAAAGTTCCGAAACTGAAGCTGTAGAACTAATAGAACGTGATGACACAGAAGAACTCATCCACAATATCCACAGTGACCGCCACAAATATCCACCGCCCCCTGCTGTCAGCTCCCGCGTCTCACACACATGAGCGCGACTTTAGCAATAGATTTAGCAAGCTTTTTTCCGCTATTCCGCTATAGAATATTCATACTGACAAACCTAGCGACTTTTTTGGATAAACCTTAGCTATGGTTCAGTTGGAAGATTTCGACAGTGCTGTCCTGCGAACGCGAGGTCTGACTTTCCCGGAGAAGTGCCACCTCTCTCGGCGTCTGTTCTGTGCAGTGAGCGGCAGAGAAGCAGCGCATTCAGTTGGCCGCACCGCAGCCGACTCGTCAATAAATGAGTACAAAACAG
>NW_015539938.1:211269-217834 GCF_001515605.1 Sinocyclocheilus anshuiensis
CTATCTATCTATCTATCTATCTATCTATCTATCTATCTATCTATCTATCTATCTTTCTCTCTCTCTCTCTCTCTCTCTCTTTCTCTCTCTCTCTCTCTTTCTTTCTCTCTTTCTTTCTTTCTTTCTCTCTTTCTTGACGGAATTCTACTTCCTGACATTGAAATTCAAATTGCAATTCTGCATCCTGATTGCAATCTCAGGTCAATTTAAGGAACTGACCTGCAGTGTAAAAGCCATTCTTAATTCAGTACTGAATGGCGCACCGCTCTTATTGTGTGTAGTATGTGGGATTCAGTCCATTTAATATGTCATTGGTTATAGTAGCATGCTAACCCTCCCTCCTCTCAATGTTCAGCATGTAGGGGTCAACCGCTGACCTTTTCAAAGTGAAGACAGCGGTAGTATATTTTCGAACGTACCGCTGTGTGCCTCAAATGCTAATCGTGAAGAATGATGGCTTTTGCATTACTGTCCTCTCGCTGTGAGTTCCTCTTATTTGTCACCTGCCCGGATTGTCGACCTTGTGCACGCGCAGCTCCCTCCAATCCCCCGGGCTCTTTCCCGACGCTCCGGCCCGGCGTAACCGTCCACACTGGGGGTTGGCCGCCTCCACGCCTGAAATCTTTGTAATAACTTTCTCTATCACCGAACCGATCTCCTGCCAGAGCTGAATCTGGACCTTGCTGTAATAGAGTGCCGGCAAGTGTAGCGGTAATAAATGCGACACGATTTACTGGGATAAATATGGAGAAACGACTCGCGTGTACAGTAAATGAAACTCCAGGTCATAAGTGGGAGGTGTGTTTCCTCTGCTAGGATTTTTTCTGTGTGTGTGAGAATCCTTAAAAAAATGTCTGTGGGTTAGTATCCCATTGGCAGAAGACTTTAAGATGCTTGTGTCCTTGCAAAGTGTGTGTGTGAGGGAACGAGCTGCCTGCAAATTGCTTTGCATCTGAATTAAACATGTTGCTCGTTCACGCCTCACCGCGATGGACAGCGAAACACGTTGCAGCCGGAGAAAATGACTTTTTAAGTGGGGTATTTATGAGATGCTATTGTATTCATTTGATTATAATAAAACTGGCAGCGTGTGGAGGTGAATGGCAACTAGAAGCCAGGACGGCCTCAGTGTCTTTCTCCTCGAGCACATGACAGCTTTTTACCATTAGTTTTCTGTAAGTGCTTCTGATAGCTGCCATGATATGTAAAGAGTGCCTTAATAAAAGTAACAATGTCTATTTTTATGGAGGTTTTGTGGTGGTTATGCTCGAATGATGGTAAACAGATGCAGTAACGGTTGAAAAATATCTTACGTGCCACCGGAGAGTCACACAGTGGAAAGCAACACTGAAAATGGGTATCTGTGACATGCTGTTTAAATTCATGTGATTTTATTAAAGATTTCAGTGTGTAGAAATGACTACTAAAAGCCAAGGCGGCCACTTTTTCACTTTACCTGAACAGATGAAGAGTTTTTAATATTACTTTTTTTCCCCTTTTTTTTTTCCGTTCCTGGTAGCTGTTGTCATACTTAAAGGTGACTTAATAAAAGGAACATTGTCTCTATTTATGAAGGTTTTGTGGTGGTTTATGCTTGAACGACAGCAAATGGATGCAGTAACAGGGTTGAAAAAGATTGAAATTGAAAACAATTTCAAAAAGGTTGAAAAAACAAGTTGAACCGGAGAGTCACACGGTGGAAATCCCCACCGAAAATGACTTTCTAAATGATTATCTTTGACACGCTGTTTAAATTCATGTGATTTTACTAAAGATTTCAGCTTGTGGAATAACAACTAGAAGCCAAGATGGTCTCTGTGACTTTCTCCTTGATCACATGACGGCTTTTTATGATTAGTTTTCGGTTTTTAATATTATTTTTTTTCCTTTTATTCTCACTGATAGCTGTCGTGATATGCAAGTAAAGTGATTTAAAAGAAAACTGTCTGTTTCTAAAGATGTTTTGTGGCAGTTTCATGCATGAATAACCTGGTAAACAGATGCAGTAACGGTAAAAAAAAAAAGCATCTTATGGACCATCAGACAGACACATTGGAAAACTGATGAAAATGACTTTTTAAGTGAGGTGGCTTTGAGATGCTATTTAATTAGTTTTCTTTTTGAGTGGCACTGATAGTTATGATGTTTAAACTTTTATTTATGACTTAATAATGAGGTCTTGTGGCAAAGACACACTTGAAATGCAGTAAACGTATGCAGTGACAGGGCTGAAAAGGATTTTACAGACAGCAGAGAGCCGCACAGTGGAAAAAACAGTTGAAATTGACTTTTTAAATGGGGTGTCTATGAGCTGCTATTCAATTAATTTGATTTTTACTAAATATTTCAGTGTGTGGACATGAATGACAACTAGAAGCGAAGTGGCCTCCGTGTTTTTCTCCCTGAGCAGATGACAGGTTTTTAGGATTAATTCTGTTTTAGTAGTGCAGATGGATGTTGTGATATGTAAACTTTTAATAAGTCACTTAATATTTCATATAATTTATATCAATGTCCCCGAAAAGTATTGCTTATGAATTAATTGAAATTGCTTATGAATTTATTGAAAACATTTCACAAAACTAATATGAAGCGATTACAGTTTGGGGTCAGTAAGAAGTGTGTTTGTATAATTTATTGAAAGAAAATAATTGTATTCAGCAAAGATGCATTAAATTGATCAAAAGTGACAGTAAAGACATTTATAAAGTTACAAAATATTTATATTTCAAATAAATGCTTTTCTTTTGAACTTTCTATTTCTATCACAGTTCCCACAAAAATATTAAGCTGCATAACTGTTTCCATATTCATAATAATTAGAAATGTTTCTTCAGCAGCATATTAGAATGATTTCTGAAGATCATGTGACACTGAAGACTGGAGTAATGATGCTGAAAACTCAGCTTTGCATCACAGGAATAAATTACTCTTTAAAATATATTTAAATATAAACCAGTTATGTTATAGTAATAATATTTCACAATATTACATAATATTATTTTTTTTTTTACTGTATTTTTGATCAAATAAATGCAGCCTTAATGAGCATAAGAGACTTCTTTCAAAAAATCTTACCAACCCCAAACTTTAAAGCTGTAGTGAATAGTTCAAAATGAAGACACTTTCTGGATCTTTCTCTCTTCCAGAGCAGATTAGTTTTCTTCAAGCACTTTTTCACTTTTACTATGTGACTTAATAAAGAAAACTGTCTGTTTTTATAGAGGGCTGTTGGCAAAACTGAACCTGATGTGCAGTAACAGGGTGGAAACCGATCTTATGGGCCAACGGAGGGCCGCACAACGGAAACCACCGTCGAAGGTCTTTCTGCTCCAGACCTCATCCATAAAATGCTTTGTGTGTGTGTGAACCCTGTAAAAACACTATCCGTCAGCTCTCAAAGGGAAATACATTCTCTCTCACGGCGTCCTGCGTGTCTGAAATGGATATGGCAGTGTGAAATAATACCGTGGCTCGCAGAGGTCACTGGAAGAGAGCTGTTGATTGAAGTATATTGTCTCCTCTGGTGTCAGTGCTGTGAAGGTGAACTCCTGCATCTGTTTGTTAAATTCAGTCTTTTATTAGTGTGCGGCTGCAGCACGCCTGTCCTTTTCTTTTGTGAGCAGGGAACCGTGGGTGAATCTTGCTTTGAGGATTCCGGCTGCAGACTTCAAAATAAAGGATTTGCTATCTCACAGCTCCTTTAAGCTCCCCAGAGAGTGGCGCTCCTGTCGGGCAGGCGCTTCACGGGCGTCCCTGAAGCACTGCACCCTGACCTGTCCGTGGAGATGCAAGGCCTGCAGGTTTTTATGAACTTCGGCTTCTAAAGGAAGACCAGATATGAGTGAGGTAGTCTTGACTAGAACTATCTAGTCTAGTATAGTCCACTAAGCAGTTTATTCTCAAAGTAGGAAGCACTTGTAATTTTTCTGTGCAATGTGCATCAGATGTTCATGAATCTTCTGTCTGAAGGTGCATTTACAATACACTGACAAATAAACTTGGTAGGGGTGGGAAAAAATATAGAGTTTTCTGATTAATCTTCATGTGAAACCTGGTATTGATTCTTAAAATCCCAAGAACAAACTTATCGACCAAATCAACTAGATTAGTGTGATTCATGATTAAATGACTCTTAAGAACCAGTTCTTTTTAGTGAATCAAAAACATTGAGGGCAACCCAGTCCAATTCACAAACAATTGACTCTTGTGAACTGATTCTTTTTAGTGAATCAAAAGCATACTATGCAACCAGTGTTTACAATTCATTTACAAACGATTGTTATGAAACACACAAGGCAACCAATGTAGTCTTGTTCATGAACAAATGATTCTTCTAAAACATTGAGCACAACCCACAAAACAAATGATTCTTATGAACAGAATATTTTTTAGTAAAAGAAAACCGTGAGTACTAGATAACTAGTGTAGTGTAATTTACAAAATTTTTTTACAAATGGCACTTATGAACCATTTTTGTTTATTATTAAATTGAAAACATACCACACAGTGTAGTCCATTTCACAAACAAATGACTATTATGATCCAATTCTTTTGGTGAATCAAAAATATACGACACAACCAGTGTAGTTCAATCTAAGTAAATCTTTTTATTGAATAAAAAACAATCCATTTCACCAACAAAGGATTCTTATGAACCAAATACTAGGCAACCAATGTAGTCCAATTCACGAGAAGTGATTCTTATGAACTGATTCTTTTTAGTGAATCAGAAACATACCAAACAACAAGTGTAGTCAGATTCATGAGCAAATGACTCTTATGAGCCAGTCCTTTTTTAACTATTTTGAGCTGATTCTTTTAATGAATCATTATATAGATCCATTTGGAGCCATTAGACCCATTTTATACTCTTTTATGAGAGTTTAACAAGTAGTATTTTTTAAAAATAATACTTTATACTTACCTTTACCTTATTATTTTTGTTAACAAATATACTTTTTTTTAAAGGATTTCTGTGTAATTTACAGTAGCTTTTCATATGTACGTAAGCAAAATGGATAAGTGGATACATTCAAATGATTCAGAATGTTATTGAATTAAATTCAGATATCTGTATTGATACCCAGCCCTGCTGAGTAATAGCAGATGTTTGATAGTCTCTGGTTGTTGGTCAGTTGTTGTGCCGTCCTGAGAGCAGATTAGTCCCTGAAGATGACTGGCATGATGTTTATTTTTCTATCAGCCACCGGCTAAAATAATCTCCATAATCTGGCACCCTGACACATATGTCCTGATAACAGCTCGTGACTCTCAGCCGCACTGACCCAGTGTCAGACATGTTAGAACTTGCATTTTTAATGTGTTTTTCCTTGATAAGCTCCTTAGGATGGAAGGAGACAGCAGTGGTCAGTCTTCTTTGTGTGCTGTGCCGTCAGATTCACTCTTAAAACCTATTAGAATCAGTCAAGCATCCTGATTAGATGAAGAAATGAAGCAGAGATGAGCCTATGTGTTGGATGCGTCATGGAAATCAGGTTTTTTCGGACTTGAAATAAGAGTTTGATGTACTGTGTAGACATACTAAAGTTTGAAAAACATTTTTTGCTTTGTAACATGTTACCAAAAAATGTATTGCCTTAAAAAAAAAAAAAAATGCATGTGCCATGGGTAAATAAAATGGAATAAGGAAATTATTTTAAAGGGGTCATATGATGCGATTTCAATTTTTCCTTTCTCTTTGGAGTGTTACAAGCTCTTGGTGCATAAAGAAGATCTGTAAAGTTGCAAAGACTAAAGTCTCAAATCCAAAGAGATATTCTTTATAAAAGTTCAGAGTCAACCACGCCTACCTAAAACGGCTCGTTCTAACCATAAACACATTTCATTACACCAAATACACCAAATAATGTTATTTTAAGCAACATCATATGACCCCTTTAATCAAATATGTAATAACTCAATCTGACACTTTATGGAACATAGCTTGAATGTTTAAATTGGCATGACTTAAAATGATGTCCGAAACGAGTGCTAGTCTTGTATTGCAGCGTGCAGCACATTTGCAGAGCAAACTCCGCGTGGATATTATGGGTGTGAGGCCATTTGTGCATTTTGAGAGAGTGGGAGAAGACGCGGTATACCACTCAATCCCCATCACTCACACTGTTTGTGAAATTCCGTCTCACAGAAAGTTTTAAAACGACTGATCTGCTCTGATAATCTGTTTGGATTCAACCTACATGCTATGCTGCATAAATCTCCTGCTTTATAATCGCGAAATCTGTGGGAATGTGTAGAATTATGCACAATGCCTGAAATCCCGCAGCGAAACACGCCGTCTCACAGAAAGTTTTAAAATGACTGATCTGCTCTGATAATCCGTTTGGATTCAAGCTACATGCTCTAGTGCACAAATATTTGTGGGAATTTCCCGCTTTATAATCATGAAACCTGCGGGAATGTGTAGAATTACGCACAATGCCCGCAATCCGGCAGCAAAACACAGCAACTAAACTCTAAAAATTCATAGCGTTTTATTATAATAGTGTTCTCATTATAATGTTATGTATATGACAGTCCCAGTCATAGTTATTAATATTCT
>NW_015539938.1:218123-218295 GCF_001515605.1 Sinocyclocheilus anshuiensis
CATCATCTGAAAGCTGAATAAATAAGCTTTCCATTGATGTATGCTTTGTTAGGATAGGACAATATTTGACAAATATTACAAATATTGCAATATTGCAAAAGAATATTTGCAAAAAAATCTAAATATTGAGAAAATCACCTTTAAAGTTGTCCAAATGAAGTTCTTAGCAATG
>NW_015539938.1:218445-220439 GCF_001515605.1 Sinocyclocheilus anshuiensis
TTTTTTTTTATTTCAGCTCGTAGCATTAATAACTAAAAATAAAACTGAAATAAAAAATAATAAAAACTATATAGACTTTAAAAAAAAATTACAAAAATTGTAACTAAAATCAAAATGAAAAAGAAAAATATACAAATAAACACTATTTCAAAATATGGATTAAAAATATTAATAGTATCTCAGTGATACTAAAATAACACTGGCGTATATGATACATCTGCAGAAAATCTAGTCGGTTTTCATGTTTTCATATTAACTCTAGCTATCTTATATTTTATTATTTTGCCCAAAATTGGTTAGTTTTACATATTTTCGGGATTTACATATATTTTATGCTTTTTTCCCAACTATCAAAAGTAAATTGACTGAATTTTTCAAGCTTTTTGTTCAAGCTATAGCTAGTTCATGTTTTAGAAAATCTGTTAGATTTATATATTTACAACATATTGTATATTAAATATATTAACAAGATATATTTATGAATTACATTTTATAGTTGGATTGGTTTGATGATATTTTATAAATGTATTAACTAGGTCACATTTAAAGATAATAGTTTTAAACTTTGGTTGAGTCACTTTTAATAGGTTGAAGTGCTTGTTAATATTTTATAAATTACATAACCTGTGCATTAAAGCTCTATTTTGTTTTTGTATAATTTTACCAAAAGTCTTTTAGATGTACGCATTTTTACATATTTATATAATTTCACACTGTGTTGAGTCATTTTGGGTAGTTTAAATTTTGAAGCAGCTTATTTTTTTACTCATATCTTGTATAATTTCCCCAAAAACTGATATATTTTCATGTATTTACATATTTTAGGTGAGTCACTTTTGATAGCTAGAAGGGCATGTTAATGTTTTCTAAATTATTTTGCACTGCATTCAAGCTGTAGCTAGCTCATATTTCACGATAAATTTGCCGAAACGATGATCCTCATTAATCCGGTGTTGAGAGATAATTTTCTTTAAGTGATGAAGCAATTAGCGCGATCTGCAGTTCATTAATAATTAGCAGGGCGAATAAATGAAACGGGAAGACAAATATTTGATATGTCAACCGAAAGTGCAACAGTAAATGAGCGTGTGTGAGAAATAGAAATGGCCATGTGCGCCTGCGACCCGATTGGCCGCGTTCTCTTGGCTCCAGCCGTCCTCTCATCCATCTTTATCACCCGCCAGACTGTCTCACCTCCAGACGAGGCTGCGCTCATCCGCCGATCTCTCCGACAGTCACCTCCTACATGCACACACACACTTTTAGCCGACTTGTATGCGCTCGAGTGTTAATTAGACTTGGAGCTGAGAGACACAGAAATGTTATCTATTTCCTGTCTCTGTCTTTCGGCCGCGGTCTCTTGAGAAGGTTGTGGAGGGTATCGGTGCCAGCTGTCGGATCTGTGGAGTGCCGTCAAGCGCTGATTTCTCTCTGCCTGCTCGTATAGCCCCAGCGTTGGGTTTGTTTATTTATCTATTTGCGTTCAGAAGTGCACAATGTTGAATTGGGCATCTGTTGCATGACTTAAGACTGGTTTTGTGCTCCAGGGTCACATTTGTGTTTGAAGCTCAAACAGAGCAGCATGAGAAACATGTCAACGATTAATACATATAGATTTTAACCCTATATGAGCAATTGCAAGAGTGGTGCTTAACTTGGCAAACGACACTAAATGAAGTTATTCAAGAAACCTTGAATAACATTATAAGTTGACTTCAGGGGAAGAAACTAAAATGAAAATGAAAGATGTGACCTTTTTATTTGTATATTTGCTCTAAAAATCTAGGTTGCGGTGCAGGACGTGTGTGTGTGTGTGTGTGTGTGTGGATGTTGTTCAGCAATCAGCTGCAGAAATGGAGAGAATGTTGTCCGTTGCTTTGAAGTTGCTGTAGAGCCGGGCTCTTCCCTCTCAGGTGGAGAGAGCCAGAAAACAACTTACCCATTAACAGAGGCAGAAACCAGGCCGCCATCGGCTCGCCCTGCGCCCCACCTCT
>NW_015539938.1:220734-221804 GCF_001515605.1 Sinocyclocheilus anshuiensis
ACACACACACACACACACACAAACACACACACTTTTAGTCGACATGTTATGCGCTTGAGTGTTAATTAGTTTTGGAGCTGAGAGACACAGAAATGTTATCTACTTCCTGTCTCTCTCTCTCTCTTTCGGCCGCGGTCTCTTGAGAAGGGGGGCGGTGTTTGCCAGGGTTGTGGAGGGTATCGTGCCAGTTGTCGGATCTGTGGCGTGCCGCCAAGCGCTGATTTCTCTCTGCCCGCACTTACAACCACAGCGTTTGGTTTGTTTATTTATTCATTTGCGTTCAGGTGCCCGGATGTTGGTGAAGTGGGCATCTGTTGCATCTCTCTCGCTCTGCCCTCTACGGTTTGTTTAGGTGTGAAAGGGCTGCTGGGCAATGAAGGCCACGCCTGTTTGGCAGAGCGCTGATGTCCGTCGCTCATCTCTGGGGAGCGGCGGCAAGGTCAGGCACGGCGGAACGGAAAGAGCTCAGGCGTGCAGTCTGTGCCCGCCGCGTCCAGAGCATTAAGTATGGATCAGATTCAACACACACACACACTTCTCACTCGTGTGGCTGAATTAGATGCACATAATTATGCATTTGAATTAAGATTTAACTAAATTTGGCATGTTTTTGTTGCAGTTTCCCTTCACAAAATTCTGTTTATGTAGCTCTTTGTATGTTAATGATTGACTCTGAAGTCATCTATGGAATTATTTATTTATTTATTTACATAATATTTGCAGATAAACTACTACTAAAACTAACAAACTGAACTTCAGTGAAAATTGTAAGATGTAGCTTTCTTCTGAACTCACATGAAGCCACTCAAAATATAAGGAATAATTATAAAAGTAAATGTATATTTAATTATTATATTTATTAATAATATTAAATGTTGTTGAACAATATGTATTTTATTTGCTTTTTTTTTCTTTTATAAAAATAGATGGAATAAATGTAAAAATAAATTATTTTATATTATTCCTTATGTTAATTAATAATATATCATTTTAGTAAATTCATATTTACTTTATTTAGTTCGATTTTTATGTTTATATAAGTATAAGGAATGCATAGGAAATAAATTATT
>NW_015539938.1:221877-223859 GCF_001515605.1 Sinocyclocheilus anshuiensis
CCCCGCGCCCCCCCTCTCTCTCTCTCTCTCTCTCTCTCTCTCTCTCTCTCTCTCTCTCTCTCTCTCTCTCCTCTTCCTCGCATGCTTGCAGCTGTGTAATTGCATTTTTGGGGACAGATGCTGGAATGTGGTGAGATGCAGAAATCGTGGCTCCTGATGGCAGCGCTCTCATATCTGAATGCTGGAGAAGAGATTAAATTAATTGGCTTACAGTCTAATGGTGATGTCGTAGATCTTCAGGCAGCCTGGGTCTAAGATAGAGGCGGAAGAACCCACAGTGGACACTAACATTATGTAAAACCTCCAGAAATAAAACGAGCTTTGAAAGAAGTGACAGAAGCCATGTGATCTCATCGCATGGCATCTTGGGGTCTGCATGATTTGTGCGTCCCGTCATGCCCAGACCAGAATGTCCTTTAGCACACATGGCATGTGTGGACTCATTTCACTCCATTTCATTCCATGTTTTTCAAGAAAAAAGAAAAAAAAAACACCTTTTGATGTTAAGGCTTGCGCTTAAATGCCTGAAGTGATTTTTTTTTTTTGTCAAATTTATATTACCTATCAATGAAGGCCACGCCTGTTTGGCAGAGCGCTGATGTCCGTCGCTCATCTCTGGGGAGCGGCGGCAAGGTCAGGCACGGCGGAACGGAAAGAGCTCAGGCGTGCAGTCTGTGCCCGCCGCGTCCAGAGCATTAAGTATGGATCAGATTCAACACACACACACACTTCTCACTCGTGTGGCTGAATTAGATGCACATAATTATGCATTTGAATTAAGATTTAACTAAATTTGGCATGTTTTTGTTGCAGTTTCCCTTCACAAAATTCTGTTTATGTAGCTCTTTGTATGTTAATGATTGACTCTGAAGTCATCTATGGAATTATTTATTTATTTATTTACATAATATTTGCAGATAAACTACTACTAAAACTAACAAACTGAACTTCAGTGAAAATTGTAAGATGTAGCTTTCTTCTGAACTCACATGAAGCCACTCAAAATATAAGGAATAATTATAAAAGTAAATGTATATTTAATTATTATATTTATTAATAATATTAAATGTTGTTGAACAATATGTATTTTATTTGCTTTTTTTTTCTTTTATAAAAATAGATGGAATAAATGTAAAAATAAATTATTTTATATTATTCCTTATGTTAATTAATAATATATCATTTTAGTAAATTCATATTTACTTTATTTAGTTCGATTTTTATGTTTATATAAGTATAAGGAATGCATAGGAAATAAATTATTGTTTTTATTCTTGATATTTTTATTTTATAAATATTTTATTAAGCAACTGACTTCGTTCATTCATTCATTCACATTTATTTATTTGTTTGTTAGTAATAATAGTAATAGTAACAAAATAAACAAACAAATAAATAATAATTGATTAATAATAATAATATAACAATACTATGTATATATTTATCTGATGTAGTAATGGTAACAAACTAAATAAACTATAAATAATAATTAATATCCAGAGTAAACATTATTATTATTATTATTATTATTATTATTATTATTATTATTATTATTATTATTATTATTATTATTATTATTATTATTATTATTATTATTATTATTATTATTATTATTATTATTATTATTATTACAATAAGCTATGTACATATGTTTATCTGTTAATTAAAATAGTAACAAAATAAATCCTAATAAATATCCCAAAATTACCTAATTATATTATTTTTATTTATAAATAAACAAATAAATAATATCCATAATATATATACAAAATAAACTATTGTTCTTATTATCTTCATCAAAGACAACAGTATTTTTATGACATATTTTTTATTTATTTATTATTGGTATTTTTTAAAATAAAGAATTTATGTATATTTATATCTGTATGTATATGTGTGTGTATACACTCACATGAACACATCAAAATAATCAAAATACAAGGTATAGGCCTATATATGAACATTTATATTTATTTATATAT
>NW_015539938.1:223968-240837 GCF_001515605.1 Sinocyclocheilus anshuiensis
ATAAATTATTTTTTTATTCTTGATATTTTTATTTTATAAATATTTTATTAAGCAACTGACTTCGTTCATTCATTCATTCACATTTATTTATTTGTTTGTTAGTAATAATAGTAATAGTAACAAAATAAACAAACAAATAAATAATAATTGATTAATAATAATAATATAACAATACTATGTATATATTTATCTGATGTAGTAATGGTAACAAACTAAATAAACTATAAATAATAATTAATATCCAGAGTAAACATTATTATTATTATTATTATTATTATTATTACAATAAGCTATGTACATATGTTTATCTGTTAATTAAAATAGTAACAAAATAAATCCTAATAAATATCCCAAAATTACCTAATTATATTATTTTTATTTATAAATAAACAAATAAATAATATCCATAATATATATACAAAATAAACTATTGTTCTTATTATCTTCATCAAAGACAACAATAACAATAATAATAATAATAGTTTGTTTGCGTGTTCATTTTTAGTGGACTGTATTTATTTGCGTAGCAGCTTATACATTAATGATTGGCTCTGAAGTTGTGTATGGAGAATCACATGCCAGTCAAGCATACTCAGTGTTAGGAGTGTGTTGTGATCACTAACCCATAGCATGAGCCGTGGCAAACTGCTAATTATTCGCGTCTCTCTCTCTCTCCTGCACTCTCAGTGAACTCTTGTCCTCGGCGAGACCCACATCAGCTGACAGAGCCTCGGCGTGAGTGTGTTTCCAGTTATAGCCAGACATTTGTTGGCAGGAAGTAGCTGCCTGTAGTGTTTTGACTGTCTTTGGACTTCCGCCTGCTTTGTAGCAGAAAAGATTTGACTGTTTACGCTCAGTAGCGGAGTAAGAGAGGCCGCCAGACTGCCACCTCCAGGGCCGCATCTGGGGAACGTGATGAGTCCCATGTGGAAACGATGAGAGATTCCTTCTCACTGGAAGCTTTTTCGTTAAGGAGATATCCTGACCGATGGGCTGGAATGAAACAGAAACTCTCGCCGAACATTGCGCTGGGAATTTGTTTCCTTGCACACACTCATTCCCACACAAACTTTCCAAGCAGTGAGTGAGTTTTTCTGCTGCTTGTATAACTGTGAAAGAACATGAACCATCTGCTGGATTTCTGTCCTGGCATACGGCTGAACATTTATTCCATAAATATACGCATAATATGTGGCGTGTTTAGATTTGAGGTTCAATTAGCCAGTGCTGGTTAAAGGCTTTCGAAGATCTTTGCGTTGTAACGTTATTTGAGAAACTTTCAATAAGTCTGTTAACCTTATTTAGGAGTATTTTACTGTTTATTTTTGTGGCTTTTCTCATATTTAGTTTTAGCTGCATTCCAGATTCAGACTTTCAAATTTAGGGTTTGTTTACATGACAACAATTGTCCTAAAATTGAAAATTTTTCTTTTGCATTTGGAAAGTTTTGCTCACAGAAGACAATGTTGTCAAAATTCACACGGATTCGCAAAAATGACTAAAAACGCTGTATTATCATGCCAGGCCAGTAGATGGCGATGTCACTTTGTAAAGGAACACTACTGAATATGAAATATGCTTCATGGATAATGTCACTGTTTTCATACATTTGCATTTTCGTAGTTTACATGAAGACGATAGCGGTGTCGTGTTCAAATACTTGCACTTTGAAACCCGTTTTTAGACTTTTTTTAGACAGTTTTTAGTTAAAAACGGTGTCGTGAAAAAACCTGCTTAAATTATGAAAGTCCATCATAGAAAAAAATTATTATAATCTAATCCGTCAGTCAACAGGTAACTTTATTAAGAACTGCAACATAATACTTGTAGTTAAACTACCAGTAAAATTAACAACTTTTACTTGAGTAGAAAATGTACACAATAAAAATTTTCCAGGATGTAATTTTCTGCAGAACTCATTTATTTATTTGTGTGTTTGTTTGTTTATTAGTTATTGAATAAGCATTGATTTTTAATGTATGAAATATATTAATATATAAATACATAAATATAAAAATTATTTATTCTATTTTGTTTAATATGTATGTATGTATTTATTTATAACTGTTATTGAATAAGCATTTATTTATAAAATAAATGAATATATAAATACATAAATATGCAAATAAATTATTCTATTTGTTTAATATTTATTTATTTATTATTTTTTTGTTATTGAATAAATACTTTATTAATGAAATATATGAATGAATAAATAAATAAATAAATATAAAATTAATTATTCTATTTTATTTTTATTCCTAATATTTTTTTATTTTAGATAAAATTAAATAAATTTAAATTAAACAAATGTTTTATTGATTGATTGCACTATTTTCAGTATACTTGCCAGTAACACACATGAAGGTAAGGTGGACTGAGAAAATGTACAGTCCATAGTAAATATTATATATGTAATAAATTTTAAAAAAGTTTTATTACTGAATTTCTGAAATATTTGATAAGGATTGTAAATTCACCTGCCAGTAGCGGGTGTTGCAAAGTTAACTTTAGATTCTGTGAAGACTCTGCTTCATCTGAAGTGTTACCAGAGTGTTATTTTCTATTGTGCTGTATAGATCAGAATAGAGGGGTTTCTATCTGTGATAGCACAGACTTTCCAGCAGTGCCATTTTAGCACCATGTGTCTCTGCTCAGCTATTCACCTCACAAACCTTTGGTGTTTGAACCCAGTGTTGAATCTCACATCACCTCGGCATCAATGGCCGGCGTTTCCTCAGGTAAAACCAAACAAACGAGAAACAGGCCAGAATCTTATGTGTCTTGTTATGTTCCCTTCTGAGACCAAAACTGTCTTTATGTTGGCAGTTTGAGAGTAAACCAAGCAGGAACATTGTTTGAGGGATACGTCTGTCTCGCTGACAGCATCAAACCTCTGGCTTTACTCGCATGGACACTAACACGCTTCTCCACCTCAGCTACACACTACAGCTGAATCCCAATTCATAAACCAGCACTCAAACAGTATGCGAGGTTAGCACATCTCAAGTCATAGTATGTTGAAAACTAGTGCGCTAAAGGTTTCCAGTGTTTTCCTTGGGGATTCAGATTCCATTTCCTAAATGGGTCTGTTAATGATTTTTGTAGTGCTTTTGAGGTAGAAATATTTGTAAACAAGAAGTTTGATTCCTTTGCGAAATAATGGGATAATTTCCCATCAACTACAAGAACAATCAGCAAACTGATCTACATCTCATGAGACTTAGGCTACGTCCACACGAAGCCAGAGCTTTCCCTTTCCGATCTTTTTTTTCCCCTCGTCTCAAGAAATATCTGTGTCCACACGAAACCACGAAACCGACACAAAACGATGTAGTATACATGCCAGACCAGCATGTGGCGCTGTAATTCTGCCACAGAGATGCACTAAAAATGGAGAAGAAGACTTGGACTATGCGCATAAACCTTGCGCGCGGTATACAAACGAACATGGAACAATACATGTATTAATCTGTGTTAATGTTAGTTAATAAAAAGAAAATCATTCAGTGTTTGTTCATGTTTCTGTTGCTGTTACGTGACGTAGCGTTGTCTGACTAGGGGCGAGACATGGGCTGATGACGTCATTGTTTCAGAAAATATACGGATTCGCTGTCCACACGAAAACGCAAGGGTGGCGTTTTCAGATTTATCCACTCTGGAACCCGGTTTCAATAAATATCGGTTTCACTCTCCCAAAAGGCCGGATCCGTCTGGACAAAATGTCTATATGATACAAAATTAATGCGTATACAGCTAAACGCGTCTTCGTGTGGACGGGGCCTTAAGAACAAAACACAGTAAGCTGCAAGATATGTGTTTATTTCATATATATGTGTTAACTATACTGGTTGTGCTGTATGTTTGATTCACTAAGAAGAGCTGGTTCATAAGAATCATTTCTTGGAATCATATGGTCTGCACTGTTTCTGCTTTGTCTTTGGTTCACTAGCAAGAACCAGTTCAAAAGAGTCATTTGTTTGGGAATGATTTAGTCCGCACTATGTGTGCTGTATGTGTTTCATTCATTAACAAGAATTGGTTTGAAATAGTCTTGTCTGCACTGTTGGTGCTGTATATATTTGAATTCCAACAAAAATTGATTAAAAAGAGTCATTTGTTTGGGAATGATTTAGTCTGCACTGTTTGTGTTCTATGTGTTTGGTTGACTAATAAGAACCGGTTCAAAAGAGTAATTTGTTTGGGAAACATTATGCTCCACTGTTTGTGCTGTACTGTACGTGTTTGATTCACTAACGATAATTTGTTCAAAAGAGTTATTTGTTCAGGAATCATTTGGTCTGCACTGTTTGTGCTGTATATGTTTGATTTGCTAATGAAAATTGATTCAAAAGAGTAATTTGTTTGGGAACTATGTGTGCTGTATGTGTTTGGGTGACTAACATAAAATGGTGTAAAAAGTAATTTGTTTGGGAATCATTTGATCTGAACTTTTTGTGCTGTACTGAATGTGTTTGATTCACTAACAAATATTGGTTTAAAGGATTTGTTTCTCTGGGAATCATTTGGTTTGCACGGTTTGCGCTGTATATGTTTGATTCATCAACAAAATTGGTTCAAAAGAGTCATTTTTGGGAAATTCTTTGGTCTGAACTGTCTGTGCTGTGATCATTTGATTCACTATCAAGAACCAGTTTGCGAGTCTTTTGCTCTTTTGCTTTATGTGTTTGATTCACTAGCAAAATTGGTTCAAAAGAATCAGTTGTTTGGGAATCAGGTCTGCTCTGTTTGGGCTGTATCTGTTTGATTCACCAGCAAGAACGGGTTCATAAGAGTTATTTGTTTAGATGAAGGAAAGTGAAGTGGATTCAAGACCGAAGAGTTTAAAAAAAAAAAAAATTTTATGTAATGACTAGTGTTGTTGAAAAAACAGCATATATGCTGGTTAGGTATGTTTTGAAGCATGGCAGCTGGTTTAAGCTGGTCCTTAGTTGGTCCTGAGCTGGTTATAAGCTGGTTCTAAGCAGCTAGCTCCTGTTCAGAACCAGCTCGTGACCAACTAAGGACCAGCTTAAACCAGCTCAAACCAGCTGTCATGCTTCAAAACATACCTAACCAGCATATGCTGTTTTTTCAACAGGGGAATTTAGCTAGATGCTAATGCTTACATACAAACACAACATGGGGGTCTGAGATATCAAATGTATTATGCTGTGGCAGTATGTACTAATATTGGCGTACCGCAGGAGTTTTTAGCAGGGGGTCCACAATGGTATCACAGGGGTCCGTCAATGATTAAACAGAAATACAGTATTAAATTAACTTCAACCAAATGCTAAATCTTGCATCTCGTCTACCACATTAAAATGTATGAATTCAAAATAAAATGTACACGTCTGTACATCAATACTGATTATTTGAATGACTTTGCTATGTTAGCATCATAGCAAAGTATCCAAATATGCTACTATACATATGATATTATAGGTCAGACTTGAAATCTAATCAGTTTTATGCCATATATACTTAATAAATACTCAAAAGTATGTGTGAATTGTCTGTTTTTGAGGTTTAACCTGGTAGTTTGAGTTTGAATATGATCCTAGTTTTGTAATATAACTGTAATATTTACTCATGACCTTCAGAAAGCATATTCATGTGGCAGCTGTCGTTTTGTCACATGAAAACTTGATTGTTTTAAAGTTTGATGGATTTTGACGGAGTCTGACGTGCGTCTTTCCGGCAGAGCTGAAAGGAAACATCTAGCGAGAAGATGCCTTTTGCTGTCTTCTGTCATTCTCTGTCACCCACAGTCTGTGGTATAAAATCGCTGTCTCTTCGCTGAGAAATGTCTGCGTGTTGCCGTCTGGTGTAACTCTGTGTCCTCTGAGCTCTGGAGATTCGGGGATATGTGTGTTGAAGGAAGGAGAAAAGAAATGGCTTTCATTTCTTTTGTCTTCAAATGAAATTCTCCTGACTTTTCCCTCCTCTCTGACACGCTGATTAATTCCAGCATGTTGTGTCTTTATATTAGGGCATGAGCGGACCGGACCTCGGCTAAGCAAACCAATCTCATCCTGTTGCCATGGGAGTGCTTTCCTCGCACCGTTGGTAGCTAGAGCTTGGCCCATCACCAGATCGAACGCGTACCAACTTCCTGTTCCTTCTATGAGGGCTGTGAAAGAGCTCAGATGGAGCATTTCGTTCAGACTCTGGTCTACTTGTAGTTTATATACAGCAGTATTATTATAGTTCACTAAAACTTTTAAAAAATGTTACTTGAAATAAAATAAATGTTAACTGAATTAAAAATCAAATATGAAAAAAACTTTTATTTCAGCTAGTTGTCAAGGCACCAAGGCAACATTTCTCATTTTCATTTAGTTTAACTTTATGTAGTAAAATAACTAAAACTAAAACTGAAATAAAAATGTATAATAATAAAAAAAAAAAAACATTTAAAAAAAAAACCCACAAAATTAAAAACTGGAAATAAAAAAATAAAAACTAAGTATCTCTGTGATACTAAAATTAAAGTGGTGAATTGCTGCCACATGCCTATTATTTTTTATACTCAATTATGTCCTAATAACGAGATATGTCATTTAAATAAAATATACCTTGTTATTATGAGAAAATCTTTTGTTTAAACAACATAATATCTTGTTATTATGAGAAAATGTCATTTAAATGTTATTACGAGAAAATATTTTGTTTTAACTGCATAAATCTCGTTATTATGAGAACATATATTGTTTTAATGGCATAGCATCTCATTATGTGAAAATATGTTGTTTTAAAAAGAAAATGACGTTTTAACAACATAGCATCTCGTTATTATGAGAAAATATATTTTAACAACATGTCTCATTATTACAAGAAAATATTTCATTTAAATGACATAGCATCTCACAAGAAATTGTTGTTTTATTGACAAAATATTATGAGAAAATTTCGTTTTAACAAGAAAAATGTAATTTTAACAACATAGCATCATTTTAATGACATAACATCTCATTATTACAAGAAAATATTGTTTAAATTACATAAAATCTCATTATTATGACATAAGTGAGTGGAAAAAATAATATGTACTGTATGTGGCAGCAATGCACCACCGTATAAAACAACACTAATATACAGTATGTTGTGATATTTCTTATGGGCAGGTGCAGAAAAAAGAATTGTATAATTGTTTATTTTGACAAATTATTTTAGTGTCTTCAAACAATCCTTCATAATGCTTTTGCCCTATTAAAGGTGCTTTAAGGAATGGCTTTAATGTCACGGATAAAGCGTCTCCACTACCTGATAGACATCGCTGAAATAGGTGTGTCGAGACATCAGATCCGTCTCTGTGAAAGATCAAGATTAATAAAAAAGATTTGGGGAGTGGCCAGAAGTCTTAGCCAATCAGAAACTGTCTCTGCCTGTCAATCATGTTGCATGTTCATGATTAGAATGGCAATTCTTAAGGAATTTAACCATTCAGGTTCTATTAATGAGTCTTGTAGTATTTTGAGGAAGAAATATTTTGGAAACGAAGTGTGATTTCATTGCAAAATGATGGAATAATTTCCCGTCAACTACATTAACAGTCATGAGGTATACAATGATTTAAGTCTCAAAGTCTTAAGTACAAAACAGTCAGTTGTAAGATGTACAGTATCTCACAGAAGTGAGTACACCCCTCACATTTTTGTAAATATTTTATTATATCTTTTCATGTGACAACACTGAAGAAATGACACTTTGCTACAATGTAAAGTAGTGAGTGTACAGCTTGTATAACAGTGTGAATTTGCTGTCCCCTCAAAATAACTCAACACACAGCCATTAATGTCTAAACCGCTGGCCACAAAAGTGAGTACACCCCTAAGTGAAAATGTCCAAATTGGGCCCAATTAGCCATTTTCTCTCCCCGGTGTCATGTGACTCATTAGTGTTACAAGGTCTCAGGTGTGAATGGGGAGCAGCTGTGTTAAATTTGGTGTTATCGCTCTCACTCTCTCATACTGGTCACTGGAAGTTCAACATGGCACCTCATGGCAAAGAACTCTCTGAGGATCTGAAAAAAAGAATTGTTGCTCTACATAAAGATGGCGTAGGCTATAAGAAGATTGCCAAGACCCTGAAACTGAGCTGCAGCACGGTGGCCAAGACCATACAGCGGTTTAACAGGACAGGTTCCACTCAGAACAGGCCTCGCCATGGTCGACCAAAGAAGTTGAGTGCACGTGCTCAGCGTCATATCCAGAGGTTGTGTTTGGGAAATAGACGTATGAGTGCTGCCAGCATTGCTGCAGAGGTTGAAGGGGTGGGGGGTCAGCCTGTCAGTGCTCAAACCATACGCCGCACACTGCATCAAATTGATCTGCATGTACTCACTTTTGTGGCCAGCGGTTTAGACATTAATGGCTGTGCGTTGAGTTATTTTGAGGGGACAGCAAATTTACACTGTTGTACAAGCTGTACACTCACTACTTTACATTGTAGTAAAGTATCATTTCTTCAGTGTTGTCACATGAAAAGATATAATAAAATATTTACAAAAATGTGAGGGGTGTACTCACTTCTGTGAGATACTGTATGTGTTTGATTCACTAAAAACAAACGACTCATAAGAGTCATGTTTTTCATTGACTTTCAAAAGAAGTCATTTGTTTGGCAATCAGTTGGTCTACACTGGTTACACTGTATGTGATTTGGAGTCAATTGTTTTGGAATCCTTTGGTCTGCATTGGTTGTGCTGAATAATATTTGTCTGATTTACTAACAAGAACTGGTTAATAATAGTTATTTGTTCAGGAATCATTTGGTCTGAACCTTTTTGTGCTGTATGTGTTTAGAACATAGACTGTAAAAAAACATGGACGTAGTGTCCGTGACCTCACCCGTAGGTTTCTAAAGAGCGTTTTTGAAGCTCAAAGTGGGCCGTCGCCATCTTGGCAGCGAGTCACTCCCGGATAATCGAAAATGGGCAAGAGGCGGGAGCTGGTTGCTGAAACCACGCCCACCTAGCTCGACGCCGGTGACAGCAGCGGCAATCCACCTGCAATCCACGCCCTTAATTATGCAGAACTTTAAGGCTTAATATAATTTAAACGGATGAGTTATAAAAAAATTCACCCCCCTCACAGTTGTCATGAAGGACAAAATTAGCTATATAGACCAAAATCATTTTTTTAACCAGGCTGTAAACATGTTTTTTTCTGCTGTAAAGTTGGGCATTTTAACATGGGGAGTCTATGGGATTGACTCCCTTTTGCAGCCAGCCTCTAGCGGGCAGTTGACGAATTACAGTTTAAGTCACTTCCGTGTTGGCTTCACGAGAGAGAGAGCGGGAGGTTGCCTCTTGGTTTAGACTCACTTCAGAAAAAAGTTTAAAAAAATCATTTTGTCAGGAATCATTTGGTCTGCATGTTTTCTTTTGGTTCACTTTAAAGAACTGGCTTGTAAGAGTCATTTGTTCTGGAATCATTTGGTTTGCACTGGATGCACTGAATGTTTTTGATTCAGTAAAATCATGTTTGAGCTACATTTGAACAAAATAGCCTACATCGGTGGCCTGTGGGTAGCTTATAGCTCTAATATATTTTCCTTTTTATTTTTGTCTTTTTGGTCAACAGATATCTTGAGACTAAACGATAGGAAGACAAGACAAGAGAACAGGGCCAGAAGACAACACATGCTGGATACAAATTCACCTCCACCTGAGCTCTGTATTAATGCGCCAAGTTGCATCAACCCTTTACAACACCGCAAACAACCTGCAGGTAAACTATGAGCTAGCCTATACTTTCAGTTTTTTTCCAAGAATTGTCATTGCCCATCGTGATTTAGGCTATTGTTCCTAATTTCATTTTTTTGTGAACATTTTTGTCTTTCTATCTTTATAAATGCAGTAAACCACTCAAGGTTGCACATCACACAGTTAAAGGAGTAGTTCACCTAAAAATGAAATTTTGCTTAAAATGTGCTCACCCTCAGGCCATTGAGCATGTAGATCAGTTTGTTTCTTTATCAGAAACAGATTTGGAGAAATGTAGCATTCCATCACTTGCTCACCAGTGGATCCTCTGCAGTGAATGGGTGCCATCAGAATGAGAGTCCAAACAGCTGATAAAAACATCACAATAATCCACAAGTAATCCATACAACTACATTTCTCCAAATCTGTTCCGATGAAGAAACAAACTCATCTACATGCTCGATGGCCTGAGGGCGAGTGCATTTTCAGCAAATGTTAATTTTTGCATGAATGGTAAAATCACTGTAATGCTCAGCCTCAGGTGGCTTATTGGTTTATTCTGACCCGCCCGTTACCATCTGGCCCGTGGCCCCGTGATGCCATCTCCTCTGGTGTTGTATCGGAGATGCCCATCGACGTGCCCCTCTTAATCAGCGCACCTGTCCAAACAGATGTCCACGAGGATTTTGTTTATTGATCGCGTGTGCTGCTCGATCTCCTTGACAGGAGTCACAGGATGAACTCCTGGGGTCTCAGAGGAAATGAGAAATCATTCTTCCTCATATCATTTGTTTTTTTTAATATCTGATAAGCTTGCATGTGCAGGCTTTGTGTTTTATTTGTGCGGATCAAGGCTGACTCAGGCTAGGCTCCACAGCTGTTTCTCAGGTACAGTCCAGCAGCCTTGAGCGAGAGGAACGAGAGCAGCATTGACAAAACGCTTCAGACGCCTTGTGAGAGTGAAATCTGTCTGTTTGCTTCCGTACACTCTGTATTCCGGGTCTCAAGGTGATGCACCTGTCGGCCGTCTAGAGTGATTCTGTCGGGAAGCACACTGTCTTCAGGCGATGGCTTGTTAGTTTGGAGGTGGGACTCTCGTTTTGAGCTCTGGGTTCAGTGGTTAAAGTCAGCATGAAACCGCATATGCAACCCATTTTATTCTTGTAGTGTGATGTATTTCTGATACAATATGTAGGATAGGACTTCATTAGGTTCATTAGGAATTGATTTGATGGTGGAAAGTGGGCATTTCACATAAGAATGGAGTCAGAGCGAGTTTATAGTGATAAAAAACTTTTAAGAAAGCTTTTTAGCCATAATCTCTTTAACGAAATGATTGACGAAACAATCAGTTGTTGTTGTTGTTGTTGTTGTTGTTGTGCATTTTAAGGGATAGAAAACAAGATAAGAACAGCAAAGAAAAAAAAAAGAAATACATTTAGTAACTATAATTAAAAGATTTTAAATAAAATATTCTATTGACAACGATATGATGACAAAAAGTAACAAGATGTGTTAATATGTTAATTACTGTTATTTAAAAACCGCAAATAGTTACTGTTAATTAAAACAATGATTTAAGAAAGAAGAAAAATGTTTAATAATTTATTCATAATTTTTTAACATATAATTGTGATAAGCATATAGTGCGTTTGTATATATAAACAAGCATATACTTTCTTTGAGATGTACATTAATAAATGTTATATATATTATATTATTTTATTTTATTTTTTTGTCTACACTTTTAATATTAATAATACTTATTTTTGTTGTTAAGGTTTAAAATGTTCAAAACTTGGTTAAGGTTTGGTTAAACTGTTTGGAAGTTTGATTAAGCTTTAGTTTGTTCAAGTTTAAGACACATTAATGACATTCTGTCAGTGTAAAATAGGCTAAAATTAATGTGTGTTGACAAAATATTGACTCAATTTAAATTACATGGTTTCAAAACTATTACAAATCTGGAAAAATAAACGTGAAGGCTAAAGGTCAATTCAATTTTTGTTCTTTATTTCTTTATTTGCAGTGTTTAATTATTGTAGTACCATTTTTGTATTAATGATAAACAGCTGTAAATGACCTCATTATCTAGTGGTAAGATTAAAGAAAGATTCAGAAACATTATTTTTCACTATCCAGTCGATTCCAGATGGATAAAGTCAAGTCACACATCTCATTATGTAAGTTAAATGGGTTGCAAATGTCAATTGACGCTCACTTTAGATAATGAGTAGCTTGACAAACTGCAGTTTTAAAGTATCTTCCCCAGCACTGCCTCCACCGGCGTCAGGAGTGAAAAGTGCACATGAGGAGAAACAGAAGCATGCAGTAATTTGAACAAGAGGTGGTCTGACTCACTCCAAAACGACTGTCCTTTGCAGCGTATTCACTTAGCTTTCAACTAAAGAGAGGACAGCCGTTTAATTAGCAGTGTTTGTTTTAAAAATGGTAAATGATTATCTGTGTGCTGGAGGCATTCAGGTCTGCCGTTTTTCTGCTGGCCTTCAGGACGGGACGATGATTGAATGTGTAGAGCCGGTAGCACACACACACACACACACACGTTTAGCTTGATCCCTGCTAATCTTGTCAGCCATCAATATGTTTGGTCAGTGCAGGTATCAGCGATTGATTTTTCTTCTCGGGTTCAATGCGATTCAGAGTGAAAAACCCACGGCTCCATCTCTACTCTTATTCATCATGTCCTTGTTTCTCCTTCCCTCTCATCAGATCTTCTCCTCTCTTCTTGTTCTTCTCTCACCTCACCCTGATCTGAGTTCAGGCCCGTTGAGATTTAGCATTAACATGCTTCTTCGTGTGAAGTTCGGAGGACGTTCTCAAACCTCTTGTACTTGTCTGGGCTTTTGGCATGTTTTTAGCAGTTCTCGCTATGCCAAGCATCAATATCACTGTTTCTCTTTCTTACTGTTCAAATCCCTAACACTATTCAAATTTTGTGCTACAGTCACAGATGATTCCTCAAATCTCGCTGCTGTGGGAACTGAACTGAGAATGCTTTTTAAATTTCAGTTCAGTTTTGAGAAATGTTTAACAGATGGATGGATGGCTAGATTGTTACATTGTTGGATGGATGGTTAGGTGGTTAGATTGCTAGATTGTTAGATGGTTAGAAGGTTTGTCGCCGTTGTCCTGTGGCTGCAGTCGCATCATCTAGGTGGATGCTGCACACTGGTGGTGGTTGAGGAGAGACCCCCCTCCCCACATGATTGTAAAGCGCTTTGGGTGTACAGCATTACACAATAAGGCGCTATATAAATGCATCATTCATTCATTCATTCAAGGTTGGATGGATGGTAAGGTGGTTAAATGGTGAGATGATTTTTAATGGTTAGAAGATTGGATGTATGGATGAATGGTTAGATGGATGTATGGATGGATGGTAAAGTGGTTAAATGGTTAGATGATTAGATGGTTAGAAGGTTGGATGTTTGGATGAATGGTTAGATGGATGGATGGTTAAGTGGTTAGATGGTTAGAAGGTTGGATGTTTGGATGAATGGTTAGATGGATGGATGGTTAAGTGGTTAGATGGTTAGAAGGTTGGATGTATGGATGAATGTTTAGATGGATGGATGGATGGATGGTTAGATGATTAGATGGTTAGAAGGTTGGATGCATGGATGAATTGGATGGATAGATAGATGGATAGTTGGATGGATGGTTAAGTGTTTAGATTGTTAGATGGATGGGTGGCTGGTTAGATTGTTGGATGGATGGATGGTCAGATGGATGATGGTTAAATAGTTAAATGGATGGGTGGATGTTTGATGGATGGATGGTTAGATTGTTAGATGGTTGGATGGATGGATGATGGCTAGGTAGTTGGATAGGTGGATGTTTGATGGTTGGATGAATGGAGGGATAGATGGTTAGATGGATGGTTAGAAGGTTAGATGAATGGATTAATGGATGGATAAATGGTTAGATGAACATTGTTGTGGTTTTTGGGGTAGTTGCTATGGTGGTTGCTAGGGTGTTGTTGTGCAGTTTCTAGAGTATTCGTGGGTTGGTTCTAAATGGTTTCTAAGGCATTGCTAGGCAGCTGAGAAGGTGTTTTCCGAGTGATGGATAGGGTATTTTTTTTCCTAACTTCAATGAAACAATCTTAAAAATAAAAAAAATTCAACGTCGTCTTATGAAGAACCATTTTCCATTATAAAGAAACTTTTGTGAAATGGAGCGGTTTCATGGATATTAAAGATTCTTCATGGAACCATCAAATATAATAAAGAACTTTTTAAGAAAAGTTTATGGAAAAAATGGTTATTTTAAGAACTGTTCCTTCAAAGGTTCTTTGGGGAACCCAAAGTGGCTGTTCTATGGCATCACTGCAAAAATCCACTTTTGGAAACTTTATTTTTAAAAGTGATAGCAACTTCAGAACAATATCCTTTGGTACTATAGAAACTTCAGAAGGTTCTTATTCATCAAGCTAAAACAAATCATCTTGAGACTTTATTTTTTAGAGTTGAGTTCATAAATCTTCACTAACATGTTGTATAAATTGACTCATTTGGCAGGAACGGACAGCTGTGAGTGTCTGAACACATTTTTTCCTTCCTTTCTCTGATCTTCTGTGCACAGGTTAATAAACAGATGACAGGAATGGCTGGATGCCTCATTGATTAGCAATAAACAAGGTTTGTTCAAATCAAATCACATTGCTTAAAAAGATACATTCTCAGGTCTAGACTAAACTTTATGAAAGTGTAGATGTAAGCTGAGCTGTAACAAGCTTGGAGATTAATTGATATGATCTTCATCAGTTTGATAACTGAACTCTGAATATGAATCACAGTCCAACATTTGTGATGAATGAATTCATCATGGTGAGTCGTGGAATAAATGGCGAAGAAACGTTTAATCGTCGTTTATCAGTGTGGTTCGCTTCAGTTTGTTTTAGAGTGATTGGTTTCAGGTTTAAGGGACTGACAAACCTTTAATGTGCTGGTAAAAAGAAGCAAGTAAAGCTTCAGTAGGTTCCGTCATGCTGCTGTCGCGCCCCACAGAGAGACACACAGAGACGGAGTAAGACAGACAGTGAGAGTCCTTTTGGGCCAGAGTGTGTGATCAAATATAGCCCCATCTTCACACCTCATAAAACTCTGTTATGTCGCTTTCAGACTCCAAAACCAACGAGAGGAAATGGCTGCTTGTCAGAGATGGCAGAGCTTTATTGGAAATGTTTCTGCTGGGTAAAATCCTCGGGAGAGTGTTTGATTACCACTGAATGAGTGCGGAACATGCTGTTTGTGACTGTGAAAGCAGGTAGCTCATCTGAGGTCCGCTTATAACTTATTCAGGCCACTTACAGTGGAAGAGACAGCGTCTGATCGACACTGACCAACAGCGCTTTGCTTTCTCATAGGGCCTTTCGCACCGCTTTAGTTCCAGAACTAAATGTACAGCACTAAAGTACTATTTAAAGGGTTGCATTCGCACCGACAGTGTGTACTAACCGCGGTGCGAAAGGCCGCATGTGTTGTTCAGGAGCAGGTATATCTGAAATTGGTGATGCCACAATAGACGAGCACGCAACAAGTACCAGTTCTTTCACAAAATACGAGTCCAATGCAGTTTTGCTTATGAATATCTAGTTTATTTGCTATGAGAAGTCTCACAAATTGATTATATAATTAATAATTATATATACGATAAGCAGATTAATTATTGTATATACACATAAATGGCCAAAATTATATGATATTAAGTAAATAAGTAATAATAATAATAATAATAATAATACAAAATAAAAAATATATTTATTTGTTGTTGCTTTTTTGTGTTAGGAGAAATTATATTTACTATATTTTAAACAGGCCTAAATGTCAGGTTGGTTCAAACTGGTAATTCTTGAGTTTGTGAATCTTTTGAATGCTTCATTAAAAAGAAACGATTCATAAGAATCATCTGCTCGTAAAACTATTAACATCTATATAAATATATATATATATATATATATATATATACATAGCAGTCTAGTGCCTTATGTGTAAATGTGACTTTGTTTCCAGCATACTAATTCAAACCTGTGCGTCCTGACTCCCTGAAATCCCGTGAAGCAGCCAATCAGATAGAAGCTTGTGATTCTAGTGAACTCTTTGCATTTTTTTTGCATCAGCCGGCATGTGGGCGTCTGAATCCCGGGCTCGTTCAGATCTGGTTATGGCTGGAGGAAAGCCTCTTTGCTCTTTCAGCAGACAGCATGAGGGCTTTTGATATGGACTTTGCTGAGAGCCTCAGGTCTGTGGATTGTTCTGAGGAGGTGCAGAAATCACAGATGACCAGCGCTGGAGTAGATGATGAGAACAAACTCCATTCAGCCTGGCTTTATCGCTCTGATCAGAGGCGGCAGGAATGGGCTTTGGAGAACAATCACCAGTGCTGTTAAATGTGACACCAGCATTTAGATCTGTTCATGCTGGCCAGATCTTCAGATCCATGCTTAGGAGGATAGAGATATGAAAAATATGGAAACATCCACTATGTAAGGGAATAGAATTGCACTCCGTATTAAATCTATATAGGATGCTACAGTAGCCCTACAAAGTAACAAAATATAAAATAAAAAAGAATGGCAGATATTTAGGCCAAAGTTGGCGAAGATTAAAAATCTTTGTCATTATTTTATCTTTGTTATTAAAAAATAAGAACAAAGATACACATTACAACTAAACATAATATACAAATAAAACAAACAGTGCTTTATTTTTCAGGTGCAGTAGGTGTATTTAGCAGTAGCATTCAAGAAATTAAATGAACAAATATAAAAATAAAAAGCAACTGCTTCAAAGCAACTGTATTAAAGTTCTTCAGTCAAGAGCAGTGAGTGTTTCATTGTTTTATTAAAGGAACACGCCACTATTTTTGAAAATAGGCTCATTTTCCAACTCCCCTAGAGTTAAACAGTTGAGTTTTACCGTTTTCGAATCCATTCAGCCGATCTCCGGGTTTGGCGGTAGCACTTTTAGCTGTAGCTTAGCATAGATCATTGAATCTGATTAGACCGTTAGCATCTCGCACAAAAATAACCAAAGAGTTTCAATATTTTTCCTATTTAAAACTTGACTCTCCTGTAGTTACATTGTGTACTAAGACCGACGGAAAATGAAAAGTTGCGATTTTCTAGGCCG
>NW_015539938.1:240971-242614 GCF_001515605.1 Sinocyclocheilus anshuiensis
AATATCGAAACTCTTTGGTAATTTTTGAGCGAGATGCTAACGGTCTAATCAGATTCAATGATCTATGCTAAGCTACAGCTAAAAGTGCTACCGCCAGACCCGGAGATCGGCTGAATGGATTCGAAAATGGTAAAACTCAACTCTTTAACTCTAGAGGAGTTGGAAAATGAGCCTATTTTCAAGAATAGTGGCGTGTTCCTTTAACATTAAAGGGATAGTTCACCCAAAAATGAAAATTCTGTCTTCATTTACTCACTCTCAAGATGTTTTAAACCTGAATTAGTTTCTTTCTTCTGTTGAACGTAAAAAGAATGTGGGTAACCAAACAGTTGCTGGTCCCCAGTGACTACCATAGCAATTTTTTCCTACTACTTTTTCCTTCCTATGTCAGCGGGGACCAGCAACTGTTACCCACATTCTTCAAAATATCTTCTAACAAGAAAGAAATTAATACAGGTTTGAGACAACATAAGAGTGAGTAAATAATGACAGAATTTACATTTTTGGGTGAACTATCCCTTTAATGACAAGCGGCAGCATTTTTAGTACTATTAGTCTGCTGTCACTTTAAGACGCATCTAACATCAGACATGCATCCGTTTTTCTCTCAACTGTTTACTTTCACTTTAGACATGACCAGCTGTGTTTATATGTAAACCTTGTGTGTTTTTGACAGTATTAGCATGACGCGAAAATAACGTATTCCAGTAATCAGGCACTGTTTGACAGGCTTTTTAGTGTGTGCAAACTTCAGGTGTATGCGCTCAGAAAAAGCGCATGTCAGAACAGCACGCGAATGAAATGTTTAACCAACAAGGCTTTAAAGCACATGCAAATAATGTACTTTTGTGATTGCGAATAAGTGCAGCGTCCCATGAGTGTAACTCTACCACTGAGTTAACATTTGATAGGAAAGTATGTCGCGTTGTACAGTATATTGAGACGAAGGAGCCAGAACTGCAACTGATAGAATGTGTTCGCTGTAGCATAATACTACGATATTTCTTCAAAAGCAGATCTTGGAGACATTTTAATCATCCACTATCAAAAATGGTCATATCGCACACCCCTACTCCAGAGTTTCAGAAGAGATCTCCACAACGTCTCAAGCTGTGCTCAGATTTGACGATACCAAAGTCAGAGACCTCAATATGAACTCGAACGCTTCTCATCTTTTCACGTTTCGGACATTAAAACAAGAGCAACCTCTAAACTTCTCCTTTGAAGGTCAAAGTTTGATCGGCTGTATGAGAGCGAGACTCTCACATAAAGTCAAGTGAAACAGAGATTTGTGAGCGGATAGGTTGGAGCTCTCCTATTTACTCTTGTCTTTCTCTCATTTTCTCTCAATCCATTCTGATGGGATTTACAAGCAAGCGGTAATCCGTAACCGCTGCAAAATCTGCGGCCCACTATGCAATCTCCCTCCCTCTCCTTTTTCTCTTTCCCTTCTTAATACTAATACTACAAATAATTTAGCTGCTTCAGTGGAGGACGCTGGTTTTATCCCCAAATCTGGGCTGAAAAGGGGTGTGTGTCTGTTGGCAGCAAGTATTGTGTAGAATTAGACTGTGACAGTCTCAAAAAGGCACCTCTCTCTCTCTCTCTCTCTCTCTCTCTCTCTCTCTCTCTCTCTCTCTTTA
>NW_015539938.1:243473-246536 GCF_001515605.1 Sinocyclocheilus anshuiensis
CTTAATACTAATACTACAAATAATTTAGCTGCTTCAGTGGAGGACGCTGGTTTTATCCCCAAATCTGGGCTGAAAAGGGGTGTGTGTCTGTTGGCAGCAAGTATTGTGTAGAATTAGACTGTGACAGTCTCAAAAAGGCACCTCTCTCTCTCTCTCTCTCTCTCTCTCTCTCTCACTTTATTTCTCTCTTCTTCAGCTAAAGCGTTTTAAAAATGTCAAGGATTTACCCTGTTGCTAAGCGGTTCACAGGCTTGGCGCTGTTTTCTCGGTCCGTCATATGAAGTGTCGCGGGCGCAGGAGTCTGTCGGCCATCTGGAAGCAGCTTCTGCCTGACAAGCCACTTCAGATTCACACCACACATCTGTGTGTGTATGATCACTGATTCCAGGCCTGAAAACAGCACATCTGTCATGAGTATGCTTTTGGACCGCTTGCATTGCGTTTTGTGTGACTGAGAACTCAGAGAATGTGTCATGACACACTTTTTTACTGGGTGAAAAAAAAAACTGAAAAACATTTGGCGAATGAGTTGTGTGAAACAATTTTAACTCAGAGATTGCTAGTAAATTTCACAAATAACAGCAAGTAACACATTGAATTAAACATGAATTTTTAAAGTTGGTATTCACTTTCATATGGAAGTTTTCAAAATGGGTTGGATATGAGCAAATGATTCTTATGAATCGGTTTTCTTGATGAACCGTTCAAAAAGGCGAGTTACTGGTTTGAATCAGTCTGAAACACGAACCTGTATAATTTGCAACATTAGCGGCATGTTATTATTATTAGATGTTTTCAGAAAGGAGGAATGCTTTCTATCAGTAAATGTGACTAAATCCAGATGATTTCAGTGGTTTATAGCCGTATGCAAGTGTAAATGTGTTCTAAGACTATGCAATAAGTGAGCATGTGGCCTCAGAAGTGTTTTTGCTGTACGGCCATCAGTTTAATTCCTCTGTGACCCTCAGTGATTGTGAATTATTCACCCGGAAGGCGTAGAAACCTGCCTGCTGCTTGTTGGCTAAACAAGCTGGGGAAAGTGGAGAGCTGCTGTAATTTTGTTTAGTAGTGTGTGTGCGTCATGTGCTCGTGTCCTGATGGGCAGATGTGGGTGACGTCTGCTCAGTGATTCTGCGAGACGGAGCGTTTCTCATTTCTGTGTTTAAACAACATCCGAGCATCTCCTCCCCGCCGATATCACATCTGCTGCTCACAGCCGTGGGATTGAACACAGATGCTGAGAAGAGCGGAGGCCCCTCGCTGGAGGGGAGGTTGGGCATCCACTGGCAGAAATATAAATATACGCCTATGTCGTGCATATTATAAAATATTAAATATATATGTATACAGTACATATGTATATGTAGGTGTATATATATGTGTGTGTGTGTGTAAAAATGTTTATTTAATAAAATTTATTGATTTTTTATTTTAAATTTTCAAAATGATTTATATAATTATATATATACATTTTTAACTAGATAGATAGACATTAGTTTAGTAATATTTTATATGCAATAAAAACTATACTATATATAAATATTATATAAAACTATATATAAAATATAAACAATAGAAATATTTGGTAAAATATTTTAAGTGTTATTTAATAAACACATCTCTGTTCCTAATTTATTTTTAATTACATCTTGTTGCATAAACCACTTTAGTTAGGCCAATTTAAGTCACAAACTTAAGTGCAAATAACACAATAACTGTATATTTTGATTCAAATATAAATGAAAATGATTTGTGGTTCAATGAGTCAATAACCGATCAGACTGATTCAGTGATTGAGTGAATCATTTTAGACTGAGTTTGTGAGTTGATTCATTAAAAAGATCTGAGTCGTTCATTCTTGAATCGGACTACACTTGTCATGATGTTTTGTTGTTGTGAACAGTGCAATAGAAATATGTCTGTTTATTTTATTTAATAGTATTTTATTACATTGTGCTGCTCATTATTTCTCTCTCATCACATTAGATTCAGACAGCAAACTCACAACTCATCAGGATCATTTATTTTTCTGTGCTGCTTTAGATTCAGCTGCTTTCAAAACCGGTTCTCAATCCTCAACTCGTCAGGAGTTATTGGTGATTTTCGGAATCTTGAATTATTGATGATGATGTTGATGTCATCCCTTCTGTTCAAACAATGTCAGGCATTATGTAAAGTCCAGAGACTTGAAGGAAAAGAATCTCACATAATCCACACAGGCTCTTGATAAAAGAGCTCCATCTCTCTCCCGCTCTCTCTGTCATGATTAAACCATCAGCAGTGGGTGGAGAAAGAGAGAATGACAGAATGGTTCAAATGGATGGCGAGATGCTGCTGATGCCAGATTTCTCATGATGGGGGAAGATATGCTGAATTATTGCAGCGATTGTTGGCGTACGCGATGTGTGTGTGTGCTATCTTAAACTGAGAGTTTATTTCGCCAAATAATGGAAATTCTGTCATTTACTCACCTTTGTTGTTCCCAAACTATCTGTGAAACACAAAACAAGAAAGACTTTGAAGTAATACGATAGCTTTGTGTGGCGCAAAGACCACTGAGTAAAGTGAGTCAAAACTGAGAACGAATCATTGAGTTGAATGAATTAATGAACGAATGAATGAACGAGCAAATCATTTAATTAAAAAATTTGACTGATTTTGTGAACTAAATAAATGTATTGAGTAAATCTGATTCTTTCATCTAATAAATGGATAATTAAGACTGGTTTTGTGAACTGAATCAGTTAACTGAAAAGATCGGTTTCATTCATTTATTCGCTCATAAATGGGACATTCTCAAGGAAAGCTAGGCCACATGTAAATAATAAATAAATAAATAAATTTGGCTAGTATGTAAGGGAACAGAATTGCACTCTGTATTAAGTCTATAGAGTATACTTCATATACATATATAACTACTTTTATGATCTGTTTTGAAGCTTCTTTTGTCTTGTTCTCAATTTAAAAAATCTCTATATGTATGTGTATATACACTAGGGATGTGCGCGACGACTAATTTGACTGTCGTTTAAACTAAAGTTTTGTATCCGACCAGTCTAAAAG
>NW_015539938.1:246628-264352 GCF_001515605.1 Sinocyclocheilus anshuiensis
TTAAAAATAAAAATGAATAATTGAGCTCATGAATGAATAATTTAGACTTTTGTGATTTTTTATTTATTTATTTATTTTTTTGTGGGCTGAATCAATTGATTGAAAAGATTCATTCATTCTAGGGCAGATGTCATGGTTTTTAGTGAATAATGACTTAAATTTCAGCCTGTTCCTTATTGAATGACTTCAGAAGACTAGGAATATGAGTCTTATGAACTACTTTTATTATCATTTTTGAAGCACCTTTTGTTTTTAACGACAGAAAGCAAGTCTGCAGGTGAGTAAATGATAACAGAGTTGACGTTTTTGGAGTGAAGTGTCTCTTTTATATAACTTCACACAAGACTTCTCAGAAGAACTCAATTTCACTTCGTCATCTCTCGCTCGCTCGCTCTCTCTTTTGGTTTGCATGCAGTTAGCCGGGTGTGTAGTGCGTCGCGGCTCATTAGAGGCGCTGTTTCTGTGACCGAAATGTAAAAGTGTTAAACATACATTAACTTTAATAGAGACAGCACTGCTCTGTGATTAATATCGCTCTCGAGTCGCCTCTCTGCTGCTTGTGCTTCATGGCTGAGAAAGCTTTAAAGTCAAACATGAAATCAAAATGGACTTATTTACCTTCTAAATGCACATTTGTGAACATGATTCATCAGTCTGTTATTCCAAAGATGGCAGTTTCTTCTGACTTAACATAAAATGACTTCACATTCTCCTTACTTTCATTTTGAATGGCATATTATACATGTGTGTTTCATGTCGACTTCAATGGCTCTACAGTAATATTTGCTGAATCATGTCAACTAGAGACAGCGTCTGCAGACATATACATGCAGAAACCAGGAATCCATGAGAGCACAAACACGCAAGGAATGGGAGGCAATCTGTTGCAAATGCCAAAGAGCCTGACAGGAGGCCCAATCGGAGATAAACATGAGCGGTATGACATTCGTATGGAGTGTGGTAGGAGAGTGCGCCGAACAACAGTTGTTTTGGCAGAACAATTTGGTGCAATGATTCCAGCGTTGTGAAATAGCAGAGGAATCCGCGGCGGTGGGGAAATGGGTTTCCGTTTGATTGACAGCTGGAGAGATGGTCCTGTCATTCTCCAACTTTGGCAGCTTTTCTAAACATGGGCTGAAAAAGGCACAGAAGTCTGAAAGAGGGCTTGAAAACGAATCATTATAGGTGACAGCATATCCGAAGAACTGACAGTCAAACATCCTGTTTGTGGAAAGATTGGATCAGATGGGATGTTAGCATTCTTTTACAAAAATATGTGGTGGTACCGTGGTACAATAATAGTATCAGATGGTAATACTATGTTGCTTTCATATTCACTAACAAAAGAGTACCACGGTACAGTGACGGTATTCAGTGATAAGACCACAGTACTTTTTTTTTTGCCTTGCTACTGAATGTTAACCATATTCCTATACCATGGTATTTACACAGGGCTGACGACTCTCACGCATTCAGCAAACTGTAATAATAGGATATTGCTCCAGTGCATATTTGGGTTTTCACTCTGGAAAGCTTCAAAAGTCTCTATCTACAACGTGTTTTTGCATTGAGCAGTGAAGCCAATCCCAGACATATCTGTTGATTTCTTGAACACCTCTGATTGGCCAGTGCGTTGAAGTTAGTCAAAATTCACTCACCTCTAAACGCTGGATTTTTTCCTGCATGCTTGCGATTCCTCTTCATTGATTATAACGGGACATTGTGAGATTGCGATAAAGTGAAGTGACTGACAGCTTTTTAGTGATATTATATTCAGTGAAGTGCTATTTGCTCACTTTCTAGGCTACATAATTCATTCAAACTGTAAATGTAAGTTTAGCTTTTCATGCTGCTAACATTTTATGCTGTTCCCATCCCGCTGTGGAAATTCTCACTCCAAGTTGAACTCAAAAGTTGGCTGGTATTCAGCTGAAACTGGATGGGTTGCATACTAATTAATAAAGAAGAAAGATGATGGCAAATTAAGTTTTTCAGGTGAAAATTGTGAAAAAAATAACCCCAAATAATTTCCTATAGAAGTTTTAAAGATACAGTATCAAAAATAGGCAGTTCTTTTATTTATAAAAAGGTTTATAACATTGAAAATCATATATAGTAAATAGAAAATTATTTAAATGTAACTAAATTACAAGAAATATATATATATATACTATATATTTATGAATTTATAATTTAATTATAATTATTATCTATGTTGTTTTCTGTTAATTTAAGATGAACTGAGTTAACTCTATTTATTTACTGCATTAAAGTCAACAAACTGAACTTTATTGTAATGTGTCACCAAAACTGTGTTAGTCTCTATCCATATGCGTATAGTAGAATATTCTTAAATTATTAGTTATTATCTTAATTATCTATATAATATGCTGTCTAAATTATGTCAGAAACAGCCTCTTGATTCTAAAGGGGTGTAAATGTTCATGTAAAATTAAATTATAACTGTTTTCAGTGCAAGAAACCTCATCTGACATCATAATTGGGGAAAACGGTAAACTGCTCCCAGCATGCAGTAGGCTGGACACATGTTTTGTGGCAGACCCAGCGCCCGCAGTGCGTGCTCACAGGAAGTGATGGCGGTCTCGATAAAGCCCTCACTACAGCTTCTCATCTCTTGTTTGTGCTCTGCAGGCATGGAGGGGTGGCTATAAGTTGCTTGTCTTGTGTTATCTCTCGCGACGGAGGCCCACAGGCGTCTCTGACAGGAAATTGATGCTCCGCTCCTCCAGAGACTCAGCGCTCTTCCCTCGAAAGGATGAGTTCAGCTCCCTGCTGAAGTAGAGCTGTCATCTGCACTGTCAGAAACACGCTCTCACGCTCCTGCCACGTCTCTGCAGAGAAAATGGGAGTTCAGATGTTAGACAGGGTGATTGAGCACCGAGCTGAATTTGAATAGTGTGAATGTTGCCCGCTAACGTGCGTGTTTCTCACAGTGGGTGCTGAAGATGCAGAGGCGTCGAGAGCTTCTTACGCCAGGCTTGACGTCCCTGGAGCCAGGCAGGTCTGCGATCGGATTGCTCAGGTGGAAAAATGGTGGTTTTATCAGGAGTAGAGGAACAGATAGCAGAAGCACTCAGTCGTTTTATGGAGACTTTCGAGTCTGGTTGGAGAGTTTTGCTGGTTAGGGCTCAGAGACCTTTACAGAGCTGATCTTCTAAACATTTCGGTCACTTTCAAATGATTTCCTGCTGTACTGGCTTGATTCTACACCTCACATCTCCCAAAATACAATCGTAGGAAACTCTAAACCAGGAATTAGTTCAGACTTCTAACCTTAAGTTTCAAGATTTGGCTAATGTTTGCACTAAATGATAGCTCAAATTCTGAGACTTGCTGAGGAGAGCTGTGCAATTGAACAGTTTGAATGAAAAGACTATTACTTAGGTGTAAGAAATCCTAAATATCATGCTGTAGGTTGGGTTTCCTTTCAGGTACAGATATAAATTTTATACTTATATGTATATTTTTAATTGTTTAACATTTAATGCCATGTTAAATACAAAATAATAATTACAATAATAATTTAATAAATACTACTACTACTACTACTACTAATTATACTAATATTAATAATAATGATTATATAATATTAATTACAATATATATATATATATATATATATATATATATATATACACACATTTATTATATATATTATATATAATAAATTAAATTAAATGGAAATTGTATATAATAATGTGTGTGTATATATATATAATTTATTTTATGATTAAAATAATAATAACTTATCTATAAAATTATATATGTGTGCAAATGCAAATCCCATTATGTTTATGATTCTTTAGTTTTAGTTCTTTTAGAAATGTTGCCTTGGCCACTGGTTAAAATAAAAAAAATTTTTTTTTTAGTTTAGTTTATTTAACATTTTTACTGTAGTAAAATACAAATCATCATTTTTTAATGGTTTTAGTTTTAGTTAACCATAATATATTGTGTTAACCAAATTGTTCAAACACCTGACATTTTCTTCAGAAAACATATCTATTAAAATATCTAGTTAATAATAAATGTAATTATTCATTAAACATAGAGTCTGTTATCGCAGCATGCTTGCGGTCATTTTAAAAGCAAATAATCCAGTCAAGGCTGTGCATTAAGTAATTTTACAGTTACAGTATGCCTTGGTAGAAAACACTATCATGCTTTAATACTTCACCAGGAAACTCAATTCATTTACTCACTTTCTGCTGTTTGACTGACTTTCTTTTGTGGAACATAAAAGGAGAGATATAATCTGGATATATATGGATATATTTTCCATATAATAGAAAGTGATGGACATTTGAGCTTCAAAATGACAGAAGGACATCATAACAGTATCGTAAAAGTAAACTGTATGACTTGTGCTCTGTATTTTAAATGAATAAATAAAGATGTTCTTTAATTCGAGTGGTACCCTCTAACCCCTGATAGACGTATATGAGAGGATTGCTTTGCGTCTATAGCTTCATTTCAAATGCATGGAAAGTAAATGAGTCACCTAATGGAAAAGAATGATAATAAAGCTCACCGCAGGAGAGATGCTGGTCTGGAGAAATGCTCTGAATGACAGAAGCCCTTCAGATTTTAAGAGCTGCACTCACACGCTGATTCCTTATGAGGTAAAAGAGTCTGTATGAGTGTTCATGACTGTGAGCGAACAAAACACAAGTGTACTGATGTCTGGGAAAGAATGGTCAGGGTTTTCAGAGTACATACGAGAGTGTATTTATTATCGCTGAGGAAAAGCTCAGAGATTGTTGTAATAGTCCTCAGTCGTTATTGGTTAAAGTATCATCTACTTTCTGATTAATCACAATCTTCATTTGAACGATCAAAGTGTTTACATCTACACACCCCTGCTGATAAATCCCAACAGGAAAAGAAGTCATATTTTGTGGGCCATATTGAATGTGATTCGATAAAAAGGCTGTGTACTGCGAAATAATGACAGGATAAAACGTTTCTCGGTTGATTTGTCCTCACAAGCTGCACGCAAAAATATGCAACGTGACCATAGTAGTTCAATTCACAGACAAATGACTCTTATGAACTGGTTCATTTTAGTGAATCAAAAACATACAGCTCAACTGGTGTAGTCTGATTCGCAAACACATGACTCCTATGAAGTGGTTCATTTTAGTGAGTCAAAAACATACAGCTCAACTGGTGTAGTCTGATTCGCAAACACATGACTCTTATGAACTGGTTCATTTTAGTGAGTCAAAAACATACAGCACAACTGGTGTAGTCTGATTTGCAAACACATGACTCTTATGAACTGGTTCATTTTAGTGAGTCAAAAACATACAGCACAACTGGTGTAGTCTGATTTGCAAACACATGACTCTTATGAACTGGTTCATTTTAGTGAGTCAAAAACATACAGCACAACTGGTGTAGTCTGATTTGCAAACACATGACTCTTATGAACTGGTTCATTTTAGTGAGTCAAAAACATACAGCACAACTGGTGACTCTTATGAACCGATTCATTTTAGTGAGTCAAAAACATACAACACAAGTGGTGTAGTCTGATTCGCAAACACATGACTCTTATGAACTGGTTCATTTTAGTGAGTCAAAAACATACAGCTCAACTGGTGTAGTCTGATTCGCAAACACATGACTCTTATGAACTGGTTCATTTTAGTGAGTCAAAAACATACAGCACAACTGGTGTAGTCTGATTTGCAAACACATGACTCTTATGAACTGGTTCATTTTAGTGAGTCAAAAACATACAGCTCAACTGGTGTAGTCTGATTTGTAATGGCTTGTAACATGACATTTAATGGTTTGTAACTGAATTGTTCATTAGTTTATAATGTGATCATTTACACATTGTCATAATAACAGTTTTACACAATTAGCAGTTTATTATCAATTTATTAGATTATTAATCTGTTAAATAGCAAATGAACTGCATAGTTTGGACCTTCTTAATTTTGTATATATTTTCTTAGCAATTTTTTTGTACGAGTTGAGAGTTTGTTCATACAGTATAAAAGTAAAATGAACATTATAAGTATAATAAATCAGAATGGAATTGAATTGAACTGGAATCGATTTGAGAAAGTGTGAATCTAAATAATCAGAAAAGGTTTATCAAAACCGAGGCCGCTATCAACTTTGTCTCAGATGAGTGAGACATAAAATAATATGGAAAGAATATCATATATGTTGTTTGTTTTGGAGGAGAAATACTTGAGATATATTGAGATCTCAGATGTTTACACACTGGTATCCTGACCAATCTGAGACAGTTTTGATATATTGTTGAGATCTCTTCTGAAACTCTAGATGACATTACTGCAGTTTTTTTTTTTTTTTTACGTCAGGAGACAAAGCAGTCCTCATTTGCTCTCTGTTTAATCTCAATGCCGTCTCACAGAAACAATTGAGATATTACAGAGAGGTTAAGATATTAAAGCACAACACTGCATCTTTCCAAATCTAAATCCGCTGGTGAAATAATGTGGATTTATTCAGCAGAGCGTGTTTTGCAGCCACACACATGACAGCAGATTAGTGGGCGGCAGAACGACAGGAAGTGCATGAGCTCCACTCCTCCGCAGCGCGTGATTGGACGGGAGCCTTTCTGTTTGTATTTTAATGCTTAACCTCGATAAAACTATGATTACCAAAAGCATGTGTAATAATGGATTAAGACAAAGCCAATGTGGGGGATAGGAATATTATGTTAGTGGGAATAAAGACATTAATGATGATTATGAAAATGACTTGACTGTACAAAGACTTAGTTCTTTTTAGTCAGCATTAAAAGAAAACTGACTCTGTTTACTTTCTTAACTCTTCACCCAAAAATGAAAATTTGCTGGAAATGTACTCATCCTCAGGACATCCAAGATGTAGATGAGTTTGTTTCTTCGTCAGAACAGATTTTAAGAAATGTAGCATTATATCACTTGCTAATCGATGGATGCTCTGCAGTGAATGGGTGCCGTCAGAATGAGACTCCAAACAGCTGATAAAAACAACCCAATAATCCACAGGTAATCCACACCACCCCAGTTCATCAGTTAACATCTCGAGAAGTGAAAATTGTGTTTCAAAGAAACAAATCCATCATTAAGAGGCTTTAACTTTAAACTGTTGCTTTCTGCTAAAGTAGGAGTCCATAATCCATAACGCTTCCTCCAGTTAAAAAGTCCATCTCCTGTTGCCCTCTCACATCAGAATTGTCTAGAATTATTTTGCACTGTTTTAGCTTGTAAACGGTGCTTGATGTGTGCATATTTCTCTCGTGATTCAAATGAGACAACTTTCTCACTGAAGAAAGAGGACTATATTTTAGCCGGAAGCAATGCTTTTCACTTCTCAAGATGTTAACTAATGGACTGGAGTGGTGTGGATTACTTGTGATGTTTTTATTAGCTGTTTGGACTCTCATTCTGACGGCACCCATTCACTGCAGAGGATCCATTGGTGAGCAAATCTGTACTGATGAAGAAACAAACTCATCTACATCTTGGATGTCCTGAGGGTCAGAACATTTTCAGCAGATTTTCCAAAGAAAATAGTTTGCCATTGTAATCTTAAAATTCATAAAAAATTACTCTACCTCTTTCATTTTTGATGTCATTTTTTTATTTAATGATAATTTTTTCCTTATTGAATGTACATGTAAATATGTAACATTCGGGAAGTAAAATGGGTTGTTAATGCCATTTCTTTTTGACTTGCATTCTATTTTGGGTTGTTTATTGAATTATTTGTTTGCATAGTATGTTTTTGCAAAGTTCTTTCTTTTAATTTTAATTCAAGTGTCTTTTTTGCATTTGACCCAGTTTCATATGCAAAGCCTGTTTTTTTCCCCCCATAGGTATACTGAAAATGAACGAAACACCCAGATATTCTCATTTTGGACACAGATTTGTATTAATACACGAATCTCTCTGTGGAATATGACTCTTTGTTTAGTGTTGGTGTGCTTTAGAACTGTGAGATGATCAAAGCTCATTCATGCACCTCTGTTTGTCTCTGAACCCCAGAGCTCGCGACTGATTCGCCAACATTAGAAACGTCTGGAAAAACTCCGAAACGCAGCGTGCATTTCAAACTTTCACAATGACGTACGATTTTTTCAAATAATGAAAGTCCCACAACGCACAGCGTTCGGTTAGATCAGCCTCCCGCTTCTCTGCAAACACTCCTTCCCGACTCGTTCTGCTCTTTTAATGAGTATTCCTCAGTATTTTCGAGATTACCGCTCTCCAAATCCCCCTCCCTCCTCATTCGCCATCGTTTTACGTGGAGAAATAAACCGCTCCCCCCCTCCAGATGTAAGCTTTTCACTCACTGTGAGATGAGGATTTAAAATCTGCCACTGTCAGCCCCCTTCAGAACGCTTCATAAGCATCTTTGAGACAAAATTTCACTAAGCCGCCTGCTTGCTTTTCTTTAGCGCCTTTCACGTGGACCGCACAAGTGTTGTGCTTGTGAACGCAGTTCTATTTTCACAGTAATCACTGTTTATTTTTTTTTTGCAAGGACTGGGGAAAAAACCTTTCTTGATGTCGTAGTGTTTTGATTGAATTATTATTTTACATTCCTTTTGAAATTTCGCAGACATTATTACTGAGATGCATGAGTGCATTCGTCTGAGTGACTGTTTTACTTTTAACTTGACTTTTAAAAGTAGTGTATCGTAGTAATCGTATTCGAAAAGCCACTTGTGTTACGTCATTACTTTTACATTAGACGTCTGAGGTTCACGCTGTTTTACTTTTTGGGTTGTCATAATTTGAAATAGGATGTTTTGTGTTGTAGCTTTTACTAGCGTTTCTAAATACACTTGAATAGTGGCCAGCCTACAGTATATGGGGTTTTCAGTGGCCAATATACAAAATTATTGTTGTTGTGTAAGTACACTGAACAAAATTATAAAAGCAACACTTTTGTTTTTGCCCCCATTTTTCATGAGCTGAACTCAAAGATCTAAGACTTTTTCTATGTACACAAAAGGCCTATTTCTCTCAAATATTGTTCACAAATCTGTCTAAATCTGTGTTAGTGAGCACTTCTCCTTTGCCGAGAAAATCCATCCACCTCACAGGTGTGGCATATCAAGATGCTGATTAGACAGCATGATTATTGCACAGGTGTGCCTTAGGCTGGCCAAAAAGGCCACTCTAAAATGTGCAGTTTTATCACACAGCACAATGCCACAGATGTCGCAAGTTTTGAGGGAGCGTGCAATTGGCATGCTGACTGCAGGAATGTCCACCAGAGCTGTTGCCCGTGAATTGAATGTTCATTTCTCTACCATAAGCCGTCTCCAAAGGCATTTCAGAGAATTTGGCAGTACATCCAACCGGCCTCACAACCGCAGACCACGTGTAACCACACCAGCCCAGGACCTCCACATCCAGCATCTTCACCTCCAAGATCGTCTGAGACCAGCCACCCGGACAGCTGCTGCAACAATCGGTTTGCATAACCAAAGAATTTCTGCACAAACTGTCAGAAACCGTCTCAGGGAAGCTCATCTGCATGCTCGTCGTCCGATTAGTTTAGTTTACATTAGTGTTAGTTTTTTTTTTTAAAGAAAACAAGCAGTTAGTAAATAAATAGAGTGCATGTCTAAAAGGGGCAAGTTTTTTTTATAAAGAATAGAATTAGAACAAAATTTAGCACAAAATTTAGTTAAATAAATTAAATTATAATTTATAATTTAAAATATATTATAATTTAATATATATTAAATTATATAAAATGTAATATAATTAATTATTAAATTAATAATTATTATTTGTTTGTATTATTATTTTATGTATTTTTTGAGCATTTCTTGTGCAACATTTACTCAAAATATATTTAGAAATATTCTGTCGTTTTTTTAGTAAATGTTGTGCAATATATATATATACATTATTCATATATATATATATAAACACAACAATTGCAATTTATTTAAATGCAACAATTTAATAAAACATTTTTTATTTCATAATTCTTTCAATTTCAGCAGGTTGTAAAAATAAGTTTAATAACATGAAAATGCAACTAACATTTTACAAAAAAAAGTAAATGTTGCGTTTACATTTTCTTAGTAAATGTTGGGCAAAGAAACATTTTGTTCAACATTTGCTCAAAAAAAAATTTCTTTGAATTTCAAAATTTCTGTTGTTCTGTTCTGCTCACATAAAAAGTAGGAGACATTTACACTTGTATTGGTCAATAAATAAATAAAAAAGTAGAATGAAAAGGTGAAATGGTGTTAAATGGTGTCAATTCGAAACATAATGCTTACTTGTAGCTTCCAAAATGTAATGTGATTTCCAGTATGACGTCTTCTCCTCTTCCATGGCAGTCATTCCCGTCGACCTCAGTCAGTCCCAGGCTGCCAGTCGTGGGGGGTGAAGGAGATTCCAGTTTATCTGGGTCGGAGCCAGGATCCTCTTTAGAGAAAAGTAAACAGGAAAAACTGGTGCGTTCCTGAGGGAGCCCTGCATCTTTATGCGGATCTTTCCGATTTCCATATGCTAAAACCGCAGTTAAACATCTATAAATCAGGCCCTGCGTGCCATGCGCTTCTGCATGCATGAATTTGGAATGGCAGCGCTACAGCGGTTTCTCAGGAGAGGATGCCCGTCCCCGATGCCACGCTTTCTCCAAGCACCGCTGAAAATCTTTGAGAGAACTTCCACGACTTTGAGTAGAATCCCTCGGCGTTTGGCATTGTATCGCAAGCTTTATAATGACATTCAGAGATGGTATAAACATGCATTTTATCTTTGAGGAAGCACAGCAGGAGAGTTTTTTTTTTACTGTATTTGTTGTGAATTCCTTTGCAGGAGAGAGAGATTGAACACAGGGGTCTCGGTTGCCCTAAAAACTCAAAACACTTTTAATGTGTTTGTCACGGGCTCGGAAAATGCAGAAACAGGTGTTTTTAGAAGTTTTATTCTGGAGAGGTTTAATGTTAATGAGATAAGGCCTCGGAGAGGCGGATCACAGAGGGCGCTGCTTATCTGGTTTGCAGTGGTGCTTTTGTGAGGTTGAATTAGCAATACATAAATAATAACGGTAAAATGATTTGCCTTCACCCTTGGTGCTTTCAGTTTCTGCAGTGTTTACCGGCTCTGGAGGCTGTCGACATGTTTGACAAATGAATGCATTGTCACTTTGTCCTTCCTTTAAATCTCAAATCTGTCTGCTTCAGGTTTTTATTCCCTGAGGGCCTTTTCAAATTAGAGCGATTGCTGCTGAATGCCTTTTTTTTTTAGGTTTTTAGAAAATATATTTTGGATTAAATGTACTTTTCTTACCCTTAAGGCAAAGTTTTGTTCGATTTATACTTAACGCAAGAAATGTTTTTGTTTTATTTTTTTAAATTAATTTATTTATTTATTTTGCATAAAATATGCATTTTTTGCTAATTTCATGTAAATTGTTTGTGCAACATTTACTCCAAAGAATAATAATAATTATTATTATTATTATTTATAATGTACAGTGTATAAATTCTATAGTATTTCACAGAGCATTTGCAAAAGAAAAAAACATCAACATTTTACACAACATTTGCTTAAAGAATATATATGTACATGTAAGATTTTTTTATGCAACAATTACTCTTTTACTAAGACATTTACTAAAATAGTAAATTTTCATTTCAGCAAAAAAATATATAATTATTCATTATTTCATAATTTCAGCATGTTATTTGAAATAAAAGGAAAAGACATTTTTTGTAAAATGATAATGTTGCATTTTCATTTTATTTGTAAAGTTTTAGTAAAAATATTTTATGCAACCTTTGCTCAAAATTATATATGTGTATATATATATATATATATATATTACATTTTTATGCAACAATTACTCAAAAATTACTCAAAATGCAACATTTATAAAAAACCTTCTTTCATTATTCATTTAATTTCAGCAATTTTTTCATAATTCTTTTAATTGTAGCAATTAAATGGAATAAAAGAAAAACGCAACATTTACTTTTTTGCAAAATGCGACTTTTGTTTGTTTTCTTTGTAAATTTTGTGCAAAAACATGTTACGCAGCATGTGCTCAAAATGTATACATTCATAATTCTTTTGATTTCAGCAATTATATGAAATAAAAAGAAAACTCAACATTTATTTATTTATTTTTAAAAATGTTAATGTAGTGTTTTCTTGTGCATTTCAAAATTTCATCAACTGAATGTGTCGTCCTGTAAGTCTCAAATCTGTCTTTTTTTGATTCCATGAGGGCTCTTTCACATTACAGCGTTTACTGCTGAACGCTTTCTTTGTTTAGTGTAAAAAGTTTCAGCAAATATATCTTGAATTAAATGTACTTTTCTTACCCTTAAGGCAGCATTTGCTTCTTGTTTTAAACATAAACCTCACTAAATTGTGTTAGATTGATGTTTAACACAAGCAGAATCCTTATATTGCATGCTAAAGGCATAAAAAAAAAAACAAGTTTAATCATTGTATTTTTTATTATATGCTAGTAGATCACTGTTGAAGCAATGCTTCAGTGTTGAATCAAGCACTTAGAGCCAGACTGGTTGAGGGGAAACCGGATCTTTTAACCCCATTACATTGCTGTATGTAGGTCAGAAGATTTCTAGGTTGCGATCGATCACGGCACAATCAGCGCCAGCCATTTTTCATCCCCATAATTGGAAACTTTGCAGCAGGACATGCCAGTTTAAGTTTGTTTGGTCAGGACATTGTGCTCGGCTCAGATACTGTACTGTCTGTGATTGTGTTTGAGCTGAAAAGATCGGTCTGATGCACAGCAAACCATCCTGTTGGGCTTTTACTCACTGTAGTACTGCAGAATCTTCTGAAGAGCTCTTAATGATGATCTGGACTGAACAATACCCATGATTCATAGCAAAATCTATTACACTTAAAGGTCCCATGGCATGAAAATGTCACTTTATGAGGTTTGGGTCAAGGTGTTGCTAGTTATCTTAGTCTGGCTTGCCCCTGTGGGTAGACACTGTAACTATAACAGTACATACTTGATTTATTTATAATAATAAAAATATGAAATAATAATATATCATTACTACTACTACTACTACAAAATAAATAATAATAATTTACATTATTACATTACATATTACATATATATTAAAGTTCTTCCAAATGTACATATAATAACATGAATTAATAAAAGGAGGTCCTATCATATAATAATATGAAATAACACAATAACATGTATGATCAATTTTAATATATAATTCTATATAAAAAATGTAATAATTATAAAATAATGTTTGTGTGTATAAACTATAAAATTATTTTTGCTATTAGTATTACTAATACAATTTAATATTGTTATATATTGGAATGTGCTAAATCATATTTCTCTCCAGATCTTCCAGAGCTCCATGTAGGAATCAAAGACTCTTCTAGAATATCAGAGGCAGATGGTGATCCAATTAATGAGGCACAAATGTGTCGGTGCTCTCGGGTGGTTTCCATAGGCAACAGTATGGCACACACGTATTGAATGTGCACATCAAATCACCCGTTTATTAAATTCTACTGTCTCGAGTGCCTCATTCTCTCGGCTGAGCCTCGGACCGCAGGTTCACGTTCAGAGGTCGTGTGCACTGGTCACGGCTGATATTTATAAAGGCTTCTCCGTAAGGATGCTGATCCGACGCTGGCCTCCTCCGTGCCCTGAAATCCATATTCATCAGGATATGAAAGGTTATAACTTGTCCTACATCAGCACTTTTGCTCGCCGCTTAATTAGATCTTATATTTCATCGGAGCTTTGAGCTAAAACTTTTCGCTCATGCTGATTACAGTCTGACAAAGTTGTAGCTCAAACGCAGTGTGATGCTAGCGGCTCATCGTCGTGACGCTTGCTGAAACCCCCGCGTCTAGCTAAGCGTTTGAGCTTTGATTTGCCTCTAATGGAGGATGTGTTCGCCTCTGGTTGCACTAATACGACTAATTAGGCTTTGGTGTGAATAATTAAAGTGGTGTAGCGTGACCAGCAGTAGTAACAAGTACATTTAGCGAAAAGCAATTAGCGGATTTAGCACCTGCAAAAGACCATTTATCCTTTTTAGTATTTTGCTGTTGTTGTAAGAAAGGAGATCTCTGGCTGTGTTTCAAACCCTAGTGAGCTACATAGACAACTGCCTCCTAAGGCAGCATACTAACTGAAGTGCTGTTAGGAGTGTTGTACATAGAGCAACAGGTTTGTCATGGAAATAGAATGTGGGAGGCATAAAATTATTAAACAGTCATTTTAATGTTTCTCACAAAAATATCTATCTATCTATCTATCTATCTATCTATCTATCTGTCTGTCTGTCTGTCTGTCTGTCTGTCTGTCTGTCTACCTACCTACCTATCTATCTATCTATCATTTTAAAATAATTATTAATATAACAAAATGTGAAAAAATATATATTTTGTCATACTATAAAGTCCAAAAAGAACAAAAAAAACTCCTAAAATATAAGCTGCATAAATATATGTGTGAACACATTAAAACTGTTGTAAAACGTTATTCAAAATGTATATACATATGTGTATATGTAGAGTGTGTGCCCTTGGCATAATGCATTCTGGGATTGCCTTCTGCACTAAGGATACATGTGATGCTGCTTTAGAATTCAGCCAGAAACTCTTAGAAAGCTGCATAATTGCAGGTTTTCGAGCACAGCCTCTGTGTGTGTTTAGTAGAGAGGAAATCTCCCAGTGCATAGATCTGTCGATCGAACCTTTGTGTGTGTGATTTCCGGAGAACTCCCTCGCAGCTCTTTTGGGGTTTGGAGATCCTCATCCGGGTGTTTCTCTGATGCTAGCTAATGCTAAAGCCCTGCCGGAGAAAGCTGGTCTACCGTCTCCCCACAGCACATTAAAATTTCATGGCCTCACCCCGCCCTCGCTGCCAGCCTCTAACTTATTTACGCCTCTGAAATCCCCTAATAAGGGTACTTACATTGATTCTCTCCCTAACCAGGCTTCATTACAGATTAAACAGGTCTATAGAAGAGAGAATGACGACTTGAATGAGAGAGAAGATTACAGGAGCCATGTGATTTATCTGAATTTGTTACACACACCTCATTCTCTCTCTCTCTCTCTCTCTCTCTCTCTCTCTCTCTCTCTCTCTCTGCTTCAGTGTCGTGGAGGTTCTCTCTCTCTCTCTCTCTCTCTCTCTCTCTCTCTCTCTCTCTCTCTCTCTCTCTCTCTCTCTCTCTCTCTCTCTCTCTCTCTCTCTCTCTCTCTCTCTCCCTCTGCTTCAGGGTCGTGGAGGTTGAACAGACAGACACCTCACTCTTATGTCAAGCATCAATTAAAGCAATTTTCATCCTTGGAAGTAAGTGTCTTCCTGCTCTGTTAGTGTCGTGGAGGTTGAAAAGACAGACACCTCACTCTTATGTCAAGCATCAATTAAAGCAATTTTCGCCTTGGAAGTAAGTGTCTTCCAGCTCTGTTTATTAACATCTCTACTACAGCTAGTTGATTTTTTCCTTCTTAAAGGAACAGTTACCCCAAAAGTACAGAAGAAATTCTTACATACTGGCTGTAATATACTATTAAAACTGGTGTAAAAAAAAAAAAAAATCAAATATACTGTGTTAATTTTATATAGGTGTAAAATGTAAATATGTTTCCATCCTTTTTAAAAAAAAATCATATTTCATATCAATATGTTACACTATATTTGTATTTGAATTATACATACATTAATATAATAATATCTAACAAAAGACAAATATTAAATAACATTAAATAAATATTAAAATATGAATATATGAAAATATAAAATGTAATTGTATATTGTAATAAAAAAATATTAAATGTAAATGTAATGTTTTAAAAATATATATTTTATTTATTTACTATAGTAATAATACAAATGTGTACATTTTTATTTATTTTATTCATTTATTAAATGTAATATAAAATATGTTAACAATGAATATAATAACATATTTAACATATGTATTATTAATTCATTTATTTTCCTAATATGCTTTTTTTAAAAATCGAATGTTTCATGAAAATATATATATATAAAGATATACAAAAAATATTTTTTGATTATAGACTTTGTGATTTTTATAAAATTCTATACAAATTTATTTATTTATTTGTTTACTTATTTATTCATTCTAAAAATGGATGACGAATATACCAGAATATATCAAAATCACGTAGAGTTGGGGTGTGGTGTTTTTCCGGAGGGAAGCATGCAATCTACAGTCAAGTGCAGTTGCTGACGCTCTTATGCGTGCTGTTTGCGGTTTACTTTCGCTTTCGAAATTGATCATGTTCAGCAAGGAGGGGAAGGTGGGCACAGTAACTCGTTTGGGGGGGCAAGGCCCGCGAATGCCCCCCCTTGGCGCCGGTCCTGAGTAGGTGTGACATCAATCCCGTTGTCAGAGCGATGCCCCCTGTCTGCCACATGATGCATCATCCTTCAAAACTTCAGGATGTTCTCACTGGAACCAAACCAAAATTATTCCCTGCTGCAGAACAAAACTGTTTTTAAAAAACTCTTGTGCTTAATTGATGGCGGTGGGGAAAATGAGTTTGAATATTTATCAGTCATGTTTAAAACAAGTGGCAGAGAAGCCAGGGGAAATTGCATTAGCATAGAGCTTCATTTAGCATTACCGAGGAGTCTCATGTGATCGGTGTCAGAGAAAACTCTGTTTCTTCAGCTATGAGCACTTGTGTCCCTGTGGACTTTGAGAAAGTAAACTCTCTTAAAACACTTTTCACACCTTCATTCTGACAATGTCAAACAGTTGACATGCATGCATCATGGGAGAATTCCCTCATTTTGTGAATTATACAAATACATGTATTACACATATTTATTACTATTATTATTATTATTTTCTGAAACGTCATTTTCACCTCAGTGTTATTTTCTACCACATCTCATTTTTGTAGTGTTGAAATGACATTTTAAACATTTTTAAAACAAAAAGGCTGATTCCATTGTATTGCTATGACTAATTTTATAGCTATCATTTTAAATATCCTAAATGCAAATAAAAAAATATTGTATTATATTAAGTTAATATAATATAGTATAGTATATATTAATATAGTAAAATATTACATATTTACACAGTTAAATTAAATATTTTATTAAATTGATTAAATAAATATTATATTTTATTTATTAAATATTGTGTACACACACACACATATATATATATATACAGTTGTGCTCAAAATTATTCATACCCTTGGTAAATATGATCAAAGAAGGCTGTGAAAATTAATCTGTATCATCAATCCTTTAGATATTTTATTTAAAAAAATTTACTAAAATCTAACCTTTCATTGGAGAATAAAAATTTAACATGGGAGAGAATCTCATTATGAAATAAAAGTTTTTCTCTAATACACATTGGTCACAATTAATCATACCCTTTTATCCAATACTTTTTGCAACCTCCTTTTGCCAAGAGAATAGCTCTGAGTCTTCACCTCTAATGCCTGAAGAGATTAGAGAACATCTGACAGGAGATCAGAGACCATTCCTTCATCCAGAATCTCTCCAGACCCTTCAGATTTCCAGCTGCATGTTGATGCTTCTCCTCTTCAGTTCACCACACTCATTTTCTATAGGGTTCAGCTCAGGGAACTTGTTTTGATTTTGATGTTTGTTTGTGGATCATTGTCCTGTTGGAAGATCCAACCATGGCCCATTATAAGATTTCTAGCATGGACA
>NW_015539938.1:264497-265524 GCF_001515605.1 Sinocyclocheilus anshuiensis
AAGATCCAACCATGGCCCATTATAAGATGTCTAGCATGGACAATCAGTTTTTAAATTATATATCCATTGGTATTTTATAGAATTCATTATGCCGTCTATCTGAACAAGATATCCATGATCTCCGGCAGAAAAATAGGCCCACAACATTAAAGATCCAACAGTATATTTCATTGTACACATGGGGTACTTTTTTATCCCTGTGTGCACCAAACCCATCTTAAGTGTTTGCTGCTAAAAATTTTAGCATTTAGCATTAGAATTTTTTCATATTGTAAGAGACTGGAATAAAATAATGGGATCTGTTGTACTTATAACATGTTTGAAAATAATATAATAATGTTGAAATTTACATAACATATTGAATATTATAAATTAAATAGTATTAAATATGAAACATTATTAAATATTATAAAATATTATTAAGTATATTAACTTGCAAAACATAAATATAGTATTTAAATGTATTAATTTTTATTTAATTTAATATTTATTAATTGATTGAATATTTTTATTTTTTATGTATACTTTATGTATAAAGTATTTTTTAAACTATATTTTGAAATTTTGTTGTTGTTTTTTTGTTTTTTGTATGAACAAATATATATATATATATATATATTATATAATGATATTTTTTTTTCATATTGTATTAATGAATGTCTGGGACAAGCATGAAATAATAAATTCTATGCATGTATCACATGTGAACAGTAGTGCTTGTTTACAAAAAATTTAAAGCATGTTAAATGTTTTCTTTTTTTATTATATTTAAAGCTGTTCACCCTTGCAACATAAAAGTGTCCAATGTTAAAGAAACACCTAGACATGTGTGTGTCCTCTCCGTCAGTTAGACGTCTCCTCATGACTCCAGAGGAGCCGAGAAATTGGCTTCACTCAGCAGAGCAAGAAACAGATCTCCATCTAGAACTCCATTTAGGGATTGAATCATCAGTTTCCATTTGGACCTTCTAAATGTTTGTGCAGCTTGGCCTCGGACGTGGCACTCGCCCCGGAGCTTAGTGTGTGA
>NW_015539938.1:266810-273139 GCF_001515605.1 Sinocyclocheilus anshuiensis
ATCCAACAGTATATTTCATTGTACACATGGGGTACTTTTTTATCCCTGTGTGCACCAAACCCATCTTAAGTGTTTGCTGCTAAAAATTTTAGCATTTAGCATTAGAATTTTTTCATATTGTAAGAGACTGGAATAAAATAATGGGATCTGTTGTACTTATAACATGTTTGAAAATAATATAATAATGTTGAAATTTACATAACATATTGAATATTATAAATTAAATAGTATTAAATATGAAACATTATTAAATATTATAAAATATTATTAAGTATATTAACTTGCAAAACATAAATATAGTATTTAAATGTATTAATTTTTATTTAATTTAATATTTATTAATTGATTGAATATTTTTAAGTATTTTATAGCATGTTAAATGTTTTCTTTTTTTATTATATTTAAAGCTGTTCACCCTTGCAACATAAAAGTGTCCAATGTTAAAGAAACACCTAGACATGTGTGTGTCCTCTCCGTCAGTTAGACGTCTCCTCATGACTCCAGAGGAGCCGAGAAATTGGCTTCACTCAGCAGAGCAAGACACAGATAGCGTGAGTCGACTCCATCTAGAACTCCATTTAGGGATTGAATCATCTGTTTCCATTTGGACCTTCTCCGCCAAATTGAAAGTGAATGTTTGTGCAGCTGATGTGGCGCTCACCCCGAAGCTTAGTGTGTGATGGTTTTGGAAGCGGACCGGGGGCAGACTTCGAGTTTGGATGAGCTGTCCGATGCCACAGGTGATAATCACGGCCAAGTTTGTGCGCTGTAATTATCAGCAGAAGACCGCGGAGATAAATACTCAGGAATGAGAGCGAGTGACCAAAGGTTATCTGAGGCGAGGTTGAGCATCAATAGCCGGCGAGAGAGATTTTAACAGTAGCATGTCGGCTAAAGCCTGTCTTTGATGTTGGCCAAACCCATCTGAGCCCTACAACATTTCCTTATAGGCCAGATATGACAGGATAACGTGAATGTGTGTGTGATCATATCTGCCATTTGTCTGTTTAGTCACGTGGGAAATTCAAGCACTTATTTAAAGTAGTGCCAGCACAATAAGGAGAGTTCTCTGGTACATCTCAAACGGCTTTAGTTTCTGAAATTTCATTTGTGAAAGTCAATTGAAATCCATCTCCTAAATTTAATATTTATTAATTGATTGAATATTTTTATGTATTTTATGTACTTTATGTATAAAGTATTTTTTAAACTATATTTTGACATTTTTTTGTTGTTTTTTTGTAATGTATATGAACAAATATATATATATATATATATATTATATAATGATATTTTTTTTTCATATTGTATTAATGAATGTCTGGGACAAGCATGAAATAATAAATTCTATGCATGTATCACATGTGAACAGTAGTGCTTGTTTACAAAAAATTTAAAGCATGTTAAATGTTTTCTTTTTTTATTATATTTAAAGCTGTTCACCCTTGCAACATAAAAGTGTCCAATGTTAAAGAAACACCTAGACATGTGTGTGTCCTCTCCGTCAGTTAGACGTCTCCTCATGACTCCAGAGGAGCCGAGAAATTGGCTTCACTCAGCAGAGCAAGACACAGATAGCGTGAGTCGACTCCATCTAGAACTCCATTTAGGGATTGAATCATCTGTTTCCATTTGGACCTTCTCCGCCAAATTGAAAATGAATGTTTGTGCAGCTGATGTGGCGCTCACCCCGAAGCTTAGTGTGTGATGGTTTTGGAAGCGGACCGGGGGCAGACTTCGAGTTTGGATGAGCTGTCCGATGCCACAGGTGATAATCACGGCCAAGTTTGTGCGCTGTAATTATCAGCAGAAGGCCGCAGAGATAAATGCTGGGGAACGAGAGCAAGCGACCGGCGGTTATCCGAGCCCAGGTTGAGCATCAATGGAGATTTTAACAGTAGCGTGTCGGCTAAAGCCTGGCTTTGATGTTGCCCAAACCCACCTGAGCCCTAGTACCTTTCCTTATAGGCCAGATATGATGGGATAACACATATGTGTGTGATCATATCTGAAATTGGCTTCACTCAGCAGAGCAAGACACAGATAGCGTGAGTCGACTCCATCTAGAACTCCATTTAGGGATTGAATCATCTGTTTCCATTTGGACCTTCTCCGCCAAATTGAAAGTGAATGTTTGTGCAGCTGATGTGGCGCTCACCCCGAAGCTTAGTGTGTGATGGTTTTGGAAGCGGACCGGGGGCAGACTTCGAGTTTGGATGAGCTGTCCGATGCCACAGGTGATAATCACGGCCAAGTTTGTGCGCTGTAATTATCAGCAGAAGACCGCGGAGATAAATACTCAGGAATGAGAGCGAGTGACCAAAGGTTATCTGAGGCGAGGTTGAGCATCAATAGCCGGCGAGAGAGATTTTAACAGTAGCATGTCGGCTAAAGCCTGTCTTTGATGTTGGCCAAACCCATCTGAGCCCTACAACATTTCCTTATAGGCCAGATATGACAGGATAACGTGAATGTGTGTGTGATCATATCTGCCATTTGTATGTTTAGTCACGTGGGAAATTCAAGCACTTATTTAAAGCAGTGCCAGCACAATAAGGAGAGTTCTCTGGTACATCTCACACGGCTTTAGTTTCTGAAATTTCATTTGTGAAAGTCAATTGAAATCCATCTCCTATCACATCCTTAAGACCTTTCTTCCTTTGAAGGAAACATCATGAAAGATAGGATTTTGTGGCTGTTTTTGAGTTGAAAGAGCAGTGAAACTCAGAGCACCTCCTCAGTTCACCACTGGTTAACCCACAGCATTACTGTGTCACATTAGCGAAATTTCGCTAGCCAAGAACTTCCATTTCTATAGAATGGAGCACAACTCGCACAGAAGTCACTTTAAAAGCAAGCAGATTTTTTTTTGGTCAACGTGACGAATCTGAATGAATCTGTGTGGGGAAGTCTTTGATCCTCACGCGAAATTCCCAATCATGTGGATTCCTATTAAAATGACTAATTGTATTTTAATATATATATATATATATATATATAATATATATTAGGGCTGTAAGTCATTCTAAATAAGAAACTAAAACTGGCAGTAGGTGGCAGTAAATGTCTTTATGAGTAAGTCATTGAGTGAGTGATTCATTCATTCATTCATTCATTCGATTTGTTCAAACTGCGGATTCATTCAGGAATGATGTAAACTGCTCTCTTTATGAATGGGCCATTGAATCATTGGTTCACACGTTTTGTTTAAAACGTGAATTAATTCTAAAATATAACACAATGTTAACTTATTATTTACTGAATTGTTTAAAGGGGTCATGAACTGCATTTTTTAAATTATTTTATAATGTTCTCTGAGGTTCACTTATAATGTTATTGTGATTTTACATTAAAAAAAACATCATAATTTAGAAGTAATAGGCTATTTTATATCCTGTTTTTGAGCCTCTCTGCAGAACATTCTGTTTGTATAGGCGGGGCATATATCAAACGGTCTGGAACACACAATGCAATAGTGGTAAAAGCACGTTTACTCACACTTATGTTTTGCAACAGCACTGTTATATCCACTCTAGTCAGACTCAGCGCTGCATCATCGTTTACTTTCAGTCTCTCTGAAAAGCCTGCATACTGTCTTGTTTAAAAATGAATCTGTAGCAAAGTAAAGCAAACAAACAAACAGTGTTTCACTGACGCGATCTGGAGCTCTTTGCAAATTTTACCCCGTGTTTACACCGGTCTCGAGCGGCACAACGCAACTATAGACAGCAGAACCCATTATAATCACCGATTCTGTCTACAGTGGATGATGCGGCACGGATTGACACAACAAATCCCCGACAGTAAACTTCACGTCGGGTGGTTCTTAGCCTCCACGTCGTGCATTACAATTGTTTAGCCGTGCATTATCCATACCATAGTCATTTGCCAGCATTGAAACGTTAAAGCTGTTAATGATGTTTGCAGCGCAATATTTGTTCGGAAGGATAAAAATTATTTTATTTTCATCGGTTACAGCTCGTTAGTTCTAGCATTCTTCCCACTTCAAGCCAGACACAGAGCTGAAATAGTGCGGTAAGATCACATTTATTTGATTTAATAAGGATTTATAATATTTATTTGAATTAATATCTACAAACAATGAAGTTGTGCGTTTAGTTACTTAAAAAGTGATTTTACCTCCTTGTTGCTGAGGAATATAATGCAGCGATCCAGTATCTGAGCTATTTTATTAATAAAAGCTATTTTATTAACTTTATCAACCAGCGTTGACAAGTTTATGTACTTCTGAATGCATTTATGCAACCTATTGTATTATAATATATTTTCTGTAAAATCATTTTCAAAAATAATATTTGAAAGAAAACAGGTTGGCAAGGTAACCAGATGCATCTGTCTGTCTGTCTGTCTGTCTGTCTATCTGTCTATCTATCTATCTATCTACCTATCTACCTAATTGTAATTGCAACCTATTGTATTATAATACATTTTCTGTAAAATAATTTTCAAAAATAATATTTGAAAGAAAACAGGTTGGCAAGGTAACCAGAAGCAACTAAATACTGAGTGTGCAGTGTTGACGACTTAATTTATTATAATGGGAATATTGATCTAACGAGATATAAAAAGCATAAACAATCAAATAACAAATAATTATCTTGTTTTATAGATAAGCACTGTTAATTTCATTCTCGAGTCTGTAATGTAAATAGAATCCTTGCTTGTTTAGATAAATAATAACATTATGGTGTGAAACTGAGATGGTATTTAATTTATCTTGCATGAAAGTAAGAGTTTGAGAGTTGGGGTTAAAATCAGATCATGAAAGTGGCTGACAAGATTTATTCTTGCCAAATCAGGAACTTCTGGTGTAAAATATCAGCCATTTAAAAGCATTACTGAATGCTGAATTGCTGCCTCTCTGAATGGAGGATGGCCCACGCTAGCCTCATTCATGACCGCCCGCCGGCCGGCTGCTATGATTGACGGCTCCCTGATCATCTCCCTGATTTCAGAACCTAATTATCCGACACGTCTGCGCATTAGTCGCTGCTATCGCACACTAGATCAAGAGATGGACAGAGAGAGGGAGGACAGTCGTTAAAGCATAACTAATGTGATATGAGTCCCACCAGCACCAAAGCAGGAGAGAAATATAATTAAGGATCAGATGTCAGTCTGTTTGGATGCGCGTAGCACTGGTTTCTTATAGCGCTGCAGAAGAGCTATTTTTAGAGCCAATGACCACAGGATGACAAGAGGGGTCAGGCGTGACCGGTAGCCACTGTCCTTATGACACCTGCGCTGGACCCAACCAGGTGTGCGAGAGATAAACGCGTGTGAGAATTGCTGGCCTGTGCAAAAACACCGCGAGAATCACCTTAGCATAAGAGGAAAGCGTGCAGCGTTATTTCTGACCTCTTTGTGTAGAGGCGCTTTTGTTGGAGTTTGTGCTGTTCGGCCGGAGACATTCAGAAGTGCTGAAGCGACAGAAAGGAGGCCGGACGGCGGGTGAGTGGACTGGCGGGTGCCTCCACTCATTTACAGCGGTGACATTTCGTGAACAAGGATGTGGTGAAAGTGCAGACGTGTGTATGTTGATCTTAAGGAAAGGTCAGGCCTGTCTCCACGGAGCTAATCAACCGCTGCTCTCGGCGCGCCGACTCTCTCCAAACTGCCACGTGTGTCCCGGCCGCTCGTGAGCGTGACTCTTCATTTGCATGCATTTGTAAACGTGTGTGTGTGTGAGTGTGTGTGTGTGTGTGTGTGTGTGTGTGTGTGTGTGTGTGTGCTGCACATGAACCTAATTGGTCAAAGTTGTAGCGCTAGTAATTTTGGGGAAAGAGAGAGGGTGAATAAGACTGAGACACCACATGATCTGATTCAAACAAATTATTCTGTCTATCTATCTATCTATCTGTCTGTCTGTCTGTCTGTCTATCGTTCAATTGTTCTATCGTCTTATCTCTCTATCGTTCTATATGTCGTTCTCTGTTCTTCTATCTATCTATCTGTCTGTCTGTCTGTCTGTCTGTTGTTCTACTGTTCTCTCTATCCAACCATCCATCCATTGTTTCTATCACTCTAGAGAGTTGGTTATTTCAGAGAGAGAGAGTAATTTAAAGCACTACTTTCTATAAAATTTTTTAATGAGTAGTGCAATATTGACCGTAATAATTGTCAGTCCTTTAGACCAGTAACACTGAACACTACTCACAATACACTCAAAACACTCTTCTTTTAATGCTGGTAGTTATAATTCAAACACCTCAGAAATGTCCTGCAGTAATGTATTACGCTCTCTCTCTCTCTCTCTCTCTCTCTCTCTCTCTCTGTGTGTGTGTGTGTGTGTGTGTGTGTGTGTGTGT
>NW_015539938.1:273182-285666 GCF_001515605.1 Sinocyclocheilus anshuiensis
CTCTCGCTCCCTCTCTCTCTCCTCTCTCTCTCTCTCTGTGTCTCTCTCTCTCTCTCTCTCTCTCTCTCTCTCAGTGCTGGTTAAAGGCTCTCATTAGTGTGTAGAGACCGGGGGATTTGCTGAGTTCGGGTGGCTCTGTAATACAGAACCATCACAGCCTGATAATTGTGTTTGTATTGCAGTTACCCAGCGGCTCCTTGACTGACAGCTCGGGAGCGCTGAGCGTTTTGTGCTGTCGGAGACTCCAAAACCAGAATGAGCAGAGCCATTCTCCACTGCATAAAACACTCTCTACAACACAAAAATGATATTTCTAGTGGAAAAGACATAGATCCTGATTAAAAAATATGTTTTGCAACATATGTTCTCAGCATACACGAACAAATCCCCTTGCTGTTATTATTATTCTTACTATTATGAATCTGATTTTAAAAGAAACGGAAACATCCCTGGTAAAATCTGTGAATGTTTGCTATGTCATTATGGTGTGTAATAGTTCTAAACACAGACACACTCGTGGTCCTCGTGTCCCAGCAGAGCAGCGGTGTGCGTCACTGTCAGTGACCTGCAAAGCTTTTATTGGCTTTATTTATTTAGCAGCCAGTGGGAGGAGAATCCGATTTCTCCCGCTCTCATCGTGTTGACATTGCGCCTGAAGATGCTGATGGTGGTTCAAAGCGCACAGGTGTTACAGGCACGATCTGACGTCTGGAAGAGTCTACAAACACACGCGCGCACACACACATCTAGAGCTCAGTCACTACTCGTCTCTGACCTTTGACCCTGATTTCACAAGCCAAACAAAAACCCTCCTTCTTTCTCTCTCCTGCTGCTATATTTGGAATGGAAAGTCCTGTGTACTGTGCCTACAATATGCAATATACAACAGTAATTGTTTCAGACAGTAGTAGTGTATGCCACATTGACCTCATCCTTGCATGTTTTATTAACTTTCACTTTTAATTTGTTTATTCTCACAATACACTCAAAATACTCAAACTTAAAACACACTTCTTTTTAAATGCTGGTAGTTAAAATTCAGACACCTGCGGTAATGTATTACTCTCTATGTCATATACAAAGTAATGTATGTATATATTCACACACACACAAACAAACAAACACACTTTTTGATTGCCTTTTTTCAGACTTGGTAATTATTATTTCATATTTTTATTGTTTTATTGTTACGTTTTGTATTAATTTTTTCTTTTTCTATTTTTAATATCTTTTTTCAGACTGAGACTTTTTTTGTTATTTCATTATTATTATTATTATTATTATTATTATTAGCATTTTGATCAGACTCCTATGTTTAGGTTAATTAATTTTACTTTAGTGTCCTTTTCTTTGCCAAAAAATGCTCATTAGATGATACTATTGTTTCATATTTTCATTGTTTTATTTTTACATTTTTTATTAAGAAATTATTACTTTTATTTTATTTATTATTTTTATTACCTTCTGGGAAATGGCCATATTTTTTGTTATTTCAACATTATTTTATTATTATTGTTATTCTTCTTCTTTTTTATTCAGACTGGGAAATTATTTCATTTTGTTTTTTAATTTCATTACTTATTTTTATTATGTATGTATTTATGTCTTTTTTATTTTATTTCATTTTATTTTATTTATATTATTTTATTCAGATTTAGCAATGACCAAACTACTTAAGTTTTTACTTGGACAGAATTTCACATCGTCTTAGCATTATCCCCATCAATAAATCTATCCAAAAGACCAAAAATGAAAGAAACTCCTCTCAGTTCTCTGTGAATTGGAGTCATAGTAGAAGAATCAAGCTTCACGGTTCCACCAACTTAATAGATGCAAAGCTACATCATTAGAGACAATAAGGTGTGTAATAGATTCACTGTGGCGTCACAATAGTTCCAAGTGTGTGACTGGAAAATAAGGGGAAAAGAAATGAGAAATCGGTGCGCGAGACAGAGAAAGGCACAGAGGAAAGGATGGACGGATAATCGAATGGGATTGACTTAGAGAATTTCTGTCCACCGTTCCATATTTAATCTTGTTTGGCCTGGGCCAGCTGTGTCCGCCATCCACACACTCCCTGTGTTCCCAGCGGAGATCCGGCTCAGCCAGAAGGTGCAAAGAGGACCAGTAAGAGCTGGATCCAATCCCAACATGCAGACAGATGTGTGTTTGTGAGGGAACACATCTGGCAGTGGCATTGAGTGGAACAAAAGAATGCTCAGATGAGGCCAAACGTGGAGGGGCACGGCGCGCACACCGCAGAGGCGCTCTCCTGCCACACTCTAGTCCTCCGGCCTGTTTGTTAATGGCTCTTACCGCCTGCCCGGTCGCCATGGCCAACCGCTTGCACGCTCCATCAAATGAAAATAAATGAAGAGGCGGTCGGGATAATCACTCATATGGAAATTCAATGGAGTCTGTGACAGGAACTTTCAGAGGTGTTGGGCTCACAGGAGCCGCAGACTCCCCGCTGACCAAATTCAGCCCTGTGATTTCATTTATTTATTGTGGTCTTCATTTTCTCTTGAAAAGAAGTGTGAGTCATTCTCCCTGTCTTTTTTAAAACTCCATGAAATCTTGTCTGTTTGCTTTGAGGCTGACATCTAAACGCTTGTATACTGACAATGCACTTTCTGTAGAAATAAGAGTCAAAAATTATTTACACAATATTTATTGTTTTAAACTATCCAGTGCTAAAATTAAAACATTCCCTCATTCTAAGTTATAAATACCTGACCCTGACTAGCATAAGTTTTATATGTATTTTCTCTTTTTTTAGTTACCAATATGTGTGTGTGTGTGTGTGTGTACACACACACATACCAGGGAAAAAAACTTTTTTTATCCGTTATATTATCATTCACTTGCTTTATTTATTTATTTATTTAGCCTTTGCCTTTATTCATCTTTATTTATCTGTTATTATTCATTTAAAATTCTTAAATTCAAATTAAATTATTATTATTCATTCGATTATAGGGGCTTTTACAGGCTTTATGTAGACTGGGAATTTCCCATTATATCATTATTAATTAACTTTTTTTTTTTTTTTCTGGGTGAAAATTACTGGGAATCAGACTGTTAAATTACTATTATTTGATTATTATTTTTTTTTCTTTTATTAATATTATTATTATTATTGGGGTCTTTTGCATTTAATCAGACGAGGAAAATTCTATTATTTTGTCAATTTTCATTATTTTGTCATTCTTTTTTTCTTTTCCTTTTTAATTTGATTTATTTTAGTTATTTTTAATTTTGTGTCTTGTTTCCTTTCTTCAGCATGTTGAATCATGTGCACTACCTGCCAGTCAACAACTCTTAAAATTTTGCCATCTTTAATGAACAAACAAGTTCTGTGCAAACCCCTAAATACGTGCATTTATATATACTATATATTTTCTCTTTCAATCTTTCAGAATTTACCATTATTTCAGTATATTTTTGCAGTCGTTACAGAAACGTTCTGCTTGAGACGTGGCTTTTTGTGCGCTTGAAAGCTTGAACCTGACTGCATGCTGTAATCTTCAGGGGCCCAGGTGAAAAGCACATGTGGACTTCCCTTGAAGTGGCACACGGCGAATCTGAAAGCCTGCGAGATCTAACAAGGCCATTTTTTTTCCCACAGACGCCTGTTTCGTAATGCAGCTCTGAGCTGAAGGTGTTTTGTTCCTTCGCCTGACTGAGGAGAAAACGGGATTATCTCTCTCAGGCAATAATAAACCTACGTTAATGAGTCTTCTTTTCTCTCTCTCTGTGTCTCTCCTGGAGGTAAACCCCTCTGTTCTTCAGTACAGTTATAATTTAACACTCCTGGCTCTCCACTCGGATTCCTCCAGATGTTTTTGCTTCATTAGCGCAGGAGAAAACGGGATTATCTCTCTCAGGCAATAATAAACCTACGTTAATGAGTCTTCTTTTCTCTCTCTCTGTCTCTCTCCTGGAGGTAAACCCCTCTGTTCTTCAGTACAGTTATAATTTAACACTCCTGGCTCCCCACTCGGATTCCTCCAGATGTTTTTGCTTCATTAGCGCATTAGTAGTTTGGTTATTATTTATCAGACACGTTTCGAGACCTCGTTTGCCCTCGGCTAATTCAGTATCTATCCTCAGGTAAATTAGGAGTTTGTTATCCGTCGGCCCTTGATGAATCTCTGATGTGGCGGCGGGTCCTGATGGACTGGGCCACAGCGGCTCTGAGCCGGTTGGTGTTGAGCCCTGCTGCGCCGGTATTGCATGATGTCAAGCCGCGGCACTTTGATCCTGCGCAAATTTCAGGATTAGCAGCCGGATTAGCGGCGTTTGTGATGGATGAAAGGGGCCGCAGCGGCTCTGAGCCGGTTGGTGTTGAGCCCTGCTGCGCCGGTATTGCATGATGTCAAGCCGCGGCACTTTGATCCTGCGCAAATTTCAGGATTAGCAGCCGGATTAGCGGCGTTTGTGATGGATGAAAGAGCTGGCACACGGGGACAGGAGACCGGATCCACACGCGATGACCTATAACCGCACATCTGAGGGAATTTGTATGGCAACAGACGGTTTTTGGGGTTGGATGTTGGATGTGATTTGCATGCATAAGCGAATGAATCTTTGAAGCTACATGCCGTACAATGAGAGCGAACAGGCGGGAATTCGGTCGGCCTAATCAGAGTTTAAAGACTCTGTCTCTCGAAGAAGTTTGTGTCAGGGAAAAGTTTACCCTTTGCATGTTTTAATAAAAAGGTTTGTCTCTTTCATCGTGCTTAAACTAGGGAGCGCGGAGGTTCATTGAAGCCTTTTATTTTTTTGCCCTTTAGCCCAGAAACGGCTTTGCCCCAGTTATCAGCTGTTCATTTGGAGTACACTTCAGTAGGGGAATACATGTTGTGTCATGTGATAATGTTCAATCATGTATTTATATGTATATGTACTTGATAAAACAAAAGTATAATGTATGCACTTGACCTTAAATGTTAGGTCATTAAGCATGTAAGATTATGCATGTAAACACACTCAGTAAGTTTTTATCAGTGAACAAATTTAAAGGAGTAGTTCACCCAAAAATGAAAATTGTCATCATTTACTCATCCTCCACTTGTTCCAAACTTGTCAGAGTTTGTTTCTTCTGTTGAACAGAAAAGTAGATATTTTCAGGAATGTTGGGAACCAAACATTTGACGGTAGCCATTGACTTCCATGGTATTTTTTTTCATACTATAGAAGTCGATGGCTACCATCAACTGAACTATCCCTTTAAAGCAGTGTTGTTTTCCTATACTGTGATAATTTCAACTGTATTTTTAAGTTTTCATTGTAGTGAACGTGAATGTATCCAGGGTGCTCTGAGTGGTTGCTAGGGTGTTCTGGGTGGTTGCTAATGTGGGTGTTCTAAGCTATTTCCAGGGTGTTCTGTGTGGTCCCTAGGGTGTTCTAGAACATTTTTAGGTTGCTCTGGGCCGTTAGTAGACTGTTTTAGGTGATTGCTGGGGTGTTCTACAGTAGGTGGTTGCTAGGGGGTTGCTAGGCAGTTCTATATAGTATCAAGGGTGTTCTAGGGAGTTTCCAGACTGTTGCTAGGGTGTTTTAGGGAGTTTCCAGGCTGTTCTGGACGGCTGCTAGGGTGAACTGGGTCATTACTAAGGTATTGAAAGGAAGTTCTACGAGATTTCAAAGATGTTGTGAGTGGTTTGTACAGTGTTCTAAGGGGTTTCCATGGTGTTCTGTGTGGTTACTAGGGTGTTCTAGGACATTTTTAGGTTGCTCTGTGCCGTTAGTAGACTGTTCTAGGTGATTGCTGGGGTGTTCTACAGTAGGTGGTTGCTAGGGGGTTGCTAGGCTGTTCGATATAGTATCAAGGGTGTTCTAGGGAGTTTCCAGACTGTTGCTAGGGTGTTTTAGGGAGTTTCCAGGCTGTTCTGGATGGCTGCTAGGGTGATCTGGGTCATTTTAAGGTATTGAAAGGAAGTTCTACGGGATTTCAAGGATGTTGTGAGTGGTTTGTACAGTGTTCTAAGGGATTTCCATGGTGTTCTGTGTGGTTACTAGGGTGTTTGGGGGGCTTTCTAGAGTTATCTGAGTGGTTGCTAGGATGTTCTGGTGGGTTTTTATGACAATATGGAGGTTGCTAGTGATTTTTGAATGGGTTTCCATTGTGTTTGTGGTGGTTGCATAGGTGTTTCTAGGGAGTTGCTATGATGTTCTGTTTGCTGTGCTTTAGGAGGTTACCAAGGCATTCTGAGTAATTGCTAGGCTGTTTTAATGGGTTTCCAGGGTGTTCTAGGGAAGTTGCTATGATGTTCTGTGTGGTTTCTAGGGTGTTGCTAGGGTATTCAAGAGGGTTTCCAAGGTAGGTGATCTGGGTGGTTGCGAGTGTTCTAAGGGGTTTCTATGGTGTTCTTTTTTAAAATATTGGTTAGAATATTCTGGGTCATTTTTGGGATGTTCTAAGTGGTTTCTAGGGTGTTCTGGGAGGTTGCTGGTGTGCTCTAGAGCAGGGGTTTTCAACCTTTTAGGACATGCGCGCCCCAAGTTTGTCTAATTTCACTCGCGCCCCCCCCCAGTATTACTGTAGTCACATCTAATTACTTTATTATCATTAACATAAAAGCAAATATCCATTAAAGCTATTAAAGCAGCGAGCAATTTTTCTTTTTATTTCTTATTTACATAAGAAATGCACGGATCCGTTATACTGATGTACATTTGATATTTTCTTTACTGTTTACATTCACTTAAAACAACCGACTGTGCTTACAAGGATATTTGTCAAGACAGCCATTGGTATTCACCTGCTGTCTGAGAAGGCTATCTGTTTGTGCACTTCAGGTGTGTGAGCGGTGCGCATAGAAACGCTCTATCACAGTGCGTGAGTACCGCATTGAGATGTCTTGGGCTTAAATGGCTTAAAATTACTTTAATGTTTAAACTGACAAGACTTAAAACACGTGAGAATGAAAAACTTTCTCGAGGAAGCAGCACTGGCCTGATCGTTAAGATAGTTTGGGGGGCTAAGCTGACAGATAAGGGGGGCTGAAACCCACCTAAAAAGGGTTTATAACCGCCCCTGGTATAGCGTACATAATTATACTGAAACATAAATATATAACCAGTTTACCTGATTCAATGTGATGGCTGAGCCTGTTTCTGAGATAACAACATGCCAATCAGTGGTTGGATTTCCGACACGGCTAACCGTAAATCATCTTACACTGTCGCCCCACAGGTTGAAAACCCCTGCTCTAGAGGATTTCAAGGGCATTCTGGTGGATGCTAGAGTGTTTCATGTGGTTGCTAAGCTGTTCTAGCTGGTTGCTAGGGGATTTAGTGGATTCAATGCTGATTCAGTGTTAGTCTATATCATTTTTTTAACCTGTTTTGTCATCCACCCGGTGCAAATTATATGTCTGATTGCTTATAAAAGTAACAGCGCACCTCTTCTCAACAAACCACATGAGGTTTGAGGTATCTTTCATGTCTGTAAAACACAATGTAAGTATGAACAATAGTAAAAGTGTTTGTTCTAGCAAGCGCTACTAATTAACCTTACCTTTATACTCACTTAACCACGAAACTCAACACCCCAACAAATTAGCATTTGAATCCTGCGCTTTTTCATTTGCTTTAATTGAGACAGACGGCTAAGTTTTCTCCAAGGCTGCTGTCCGCACTGACTGCAATAACAGAATTAATGGACGCAGGCCAGTGTGTCTTGACCTTCTGTCCTGCATTACGAACACACATGTCAGGGTAATTGGATCCCTGAAGATATATGTGTGATTCTTAAGCGAAGTCTCTGTCACTGATCTATATGTCCACGTCCCATTTCCTTTGTGTCCATGAGCTCAGTATTGAGTTAGAGCTGCCGAAATGGCTTTTCAGGTCTAGTGCTGTCAGTAAATGCTGTCATTTGTCTTCCTCAATTAGAGGTTAAATATTATATGATTCCTTTCAAGCACCTGCAGGCAGATGCATTGAGATGGTCTTTGCTTCCATAGTGCTCCTAAACCCAATCCCAAAGTAAATCTCTGAGCAAAATTTGATTGCTCACAGATTGGTGCTTCTTAGCTCAGGAAAGTTATTGGAGAAGCAACTTTGCATCAGGTGTTTCTCCAAAAATAATAGACACAAATGATACATTGAAGTATCAACTTCATCTTAGATGTTTCTCCTCAGATTCCACAAGCAGGCTCAAATCAACTGTTGACATCCAGAAAGAGTAGATGGAGAAGATGTGGATTACAGTTCAGATCATTTGGCTTTGGGAGACTTTGATGCGAAATGTTCGAGTTTTTATCAAAACTGACTTTTGATGGGAGACTTTTTTAGGATCAGTCACACTTCAGACAGAAGCAAAAGTCTCACAATTTAATCTCTTTGTTGTTTAGGAGAAACAATTGAGATGTTCCACTTCCAAACACATTAAGAAGTCTCTTTACTGTCTAAGAGAAACTATTGAGACATTGCAGAGATCTCCTTGGATGACTGGTCACACTTTTGCGACTATAGCACCCATCTACACCTGATTTCAACCTAAACTGCTGCATCACATCAGACAAGAGCAAAAACGTCCTCAGGACCAAGTAAAAGAATAACAAACCACTTCCCGAAAAGAGGACGGACGGCGTAAACCAAGTTAAGCCACCATTCCAAATGAAAAAGAATTGTTTAAGGGTATGAACTAAAAAGGGCAGCTACATTTACGCGAAGAAATGGAATTTGTAATAAATGAACTTCGTGATCAGCAGGGAGAAGGTGAAAAAAAAGATGAAAATTGCCAATAGAAGGGCAGGGGGTTTTATGTAAATGAATGTGAGAGCTGAAATTAGCTCAACCCTCAGGGTGAGTGCGTTATCATTTCGCGCGTCGATGGAACTCCAGGGAATGGCAGGTTAACATCATAAAACAGTCACCCAGGTTTGAGCCTCATCAGCCTTTTTAATTTGAAGAATGCTTCTCTGAAGGGATGAATGGGCCTAGAGATTGAGCGTCGTGGTCGCATCCACCTGTAGTGACCTTCACCAACTGTTGTAGCTCTGTTATGTTTGTGTGTTCACTTTGTGGAAACTCTTCCAATTTTCACTGTTCTTTTTCCAGCAATGGCTACCTTGCTGGTTGCTAGGATGCTCTGGGTGGTTGCTGGGATTCTTCAGGGAGTTTCTATTACATTCTGAGTGGTCGTTCTAAGCAGTTTCCAGGGGTTGATAGGATGTTGATCAGGTGTTGCTAGGATGTTTTAGTGGGTGTTTGTTTTTATTTTTGGGGGGGGGGGCTATTTCTAGGGTGTTGCTAGGGTGTTCTAGGTGGTTGCTAGGATGTTTGAGTGGGTTTCTGAGCTGTGTTGGGTGGTTGCTAGGGGATTATAGGGAGTTTCTATGATGTTCTGGGTGGTTTCTGGGGTGTTGCTAAGGTGTTCTAGGTGGTTGCTATGGTATTCTAGGGAGTTTCTTTGATGTTCTGAGTGGTTGTTCTAAGGAGTTTCTGTGGTGTATTTAGGATTTCATAGAATGTTGCTTGGGTTTTGCTAGGATGTTTTAGTTGGTGTTTATGTTTTCTGGTGGTTTCTAAGGTGTTGCTATGGTGTTCTAGGTGGTTCCTAGGATGTTTTAGGGAGTTTCTATGCTGTTTTGTGTGGTAGTTGGGTTTTTATTGGGTTTTGATGGTTGCTGTGGTGTTTTAGTGAGTTTATCTGATGCTCTGGGTTGCAAGGGGGTTTCAAGGATGTTCTAGTTGTTTTATATGTTGTTTTGGGTGTTTACTTGGGGTTTCTAGTGAGTTTCTATGTTTTGGAGGTTGTTTAGGGTGTTGCGAGAATTTATTTATTTATTTTTTGGGCTGTTCTAGGGAGTTGCCAAGGTGTTCTGGTTGGTTTCTAGGGTATTCTATATTTCTATGATGTTCTAGATGTTGTTAGTGTGTTGCTAGAATGTTTTATTAGATTTCTGTGTTGTTTTTGGGAGGATTGTGCCAAGGTGTTCTGGGTGGTTTCTAGGGTGTTCTAGGAAGTTTCTGTGTTGCTCTGGGTGGTTTCTAGGCTGTTGCTAGAATGTTCTAGGAGGTTGCCAAAGTGTTCTGAGGGTTGCTAAGGTGTTGCTGTTTTATTGGATTTCTGTGATATTTGGGTGGTCACTATGGTGTTCAAGGGGGTTTCTATGATGTTTTGAGTGGTTTTTCTAGGGGGTTTCTATGGTGTTTCCGGGGGTTGCTAGGATGTTCCTCGGGTGTAGCTGGGATGTTTTAGTTTAGGTTTCTAGGGTGTTGCTAGGGTGTTCTAGGTGGTTGCTACAATGTTTTAGTGAGTTTTGCTGTGTTCTGTGTGGTTTTTAGGGCTCTAATGCGTATGAGCAATAGTAATAGTACGGTGGCCGAGAAGTGCAAAGCAGATCACAATTCTGAAAACAAAATAACAAATTACAAACGCAAATGAAAGTCTAAAAAACAAAATAACAATTCAGAAAGCACAACAACAATTCAGAAAACATTATAACAAGTCAAAACACAATGACAAATTCGAAAACAAAATAAGTCAGAAAACACAACGACAAATCCGAAAACAAATTAACAAATCAGAAAACACAACGACAAATCAGACAAACCGGAAAAGGTAGGTATAGTTTGAGACAGCGCCATTGGTTTGGGATTACTCAACGCTGACTGGACGAGACATCTGTCAATCAACGTATACAGGAAGAACCAGCCGAAGAACAGCAGAGTCGTGGTAGAAAGTTCGGAGATGGTATTAAAGTAGCTCAGTTTAAATGTATTGTATGAATTGCCCTTACTCTGGAATAAAAAATACGGGGTGTCTATTTACATTTAGTCTGAATTGTTATTTTGTTTTTTAGACTTGCATTTGTGTTTGTAATTTGTTATTTTGTGTTCAGAATTGTGATCTGCTTTGCACTTCTCGGCCACCGTATAATAGTGATGTAATTAGCAAGCACTATTAATTAAAATCACTTTTATATTTGCTTGACCACGCAATTCAATTCCCCAACAACTGAACTTTGTATTTTGTCATTTGTCCTAATTCAAACTCTTTTTTTTTTTCCAGCAATGGCCACCTGGTTACCAGCGTTCCTACTGGTGCTACAAGTAACTGCTGCATCCTCCGAAGAGCCCATACTGGAGTTTTCCACGGACTCGCCCATCAATAATGTGGCACAAGACCCACAGACTGGTCGTGTTTACCTGGGTGCTGTCAATGCCATTTATCAGTTGAACTCTTCATTGCACCTTGAGGCCAGAGCTGAAACGGGGCCCAAGAAAGATGCGAGGGGTTGCACCCCTCCGGTGTCTACTTGCCAGGACCTGAAAGACACCAACAACACCAATAAACTCTTGCTGGTTCATTCGGCTAATGGGTCACTGATAGTCTGTGGGAGTTTGTACCGAGGAATCTGCTCTCTGCTCAACCTCACCAACGTCAAAGAGCAAATATACTACAGCGACAGCAAAGGGGAGCGGACCTACGCCACCAGCACTGAAGAGCACGTTTCCGTGGTAGGAGTCATGGCCACGCTTGAAATCGACGATAAACCGTTTAGCGTCTTTTTAGTAGGGAAGGGCTACGGAAGCATGGACAGCTCCAAACTCATCAGCACCAGAATCGTGCAGAACTACCGCGACTGGGTCTTGTTCGAGAGCATTATCGAGGCGTCTACTGTCCAGGCGGTTCCCTTTGTGCCCAAGTACCTGCACGACTTCCGCTTCGCCTTCAAAAATGACAACTTCGTCTACTTCCTCTTTTCACGCACTCTCGGCGGAACGGACAACAAGAACTTTACTTTTGTTTCGCGCCTCTGCGAAAACGACAATCACTATTATTCGTACACGGAGCTTCAGCTTACTTGCGGTCTGAAGAATCGCTATAACAAAGTCCAGGCTGCGTATTTGACAGAACCGGGGAAAATGCTGGCCCAGGCCATATCTGAATCCGGAGACTATGGGAATGTCCGGGAGTGGGATAAAGTCCTGTTTGTGGTAGCTAGCTCAGAGGAAGGGGCCACCGAATCAGCTCTGTGTATGTATCCCCTTAAAAACATCAATCAGAAACTCTTGGACATAGTTACTGCTTGCTACACGGACAATGGCAAGATTAACAACAGATTAGTTGTGGAGAGTCCCTACACGTCCAGTAAAGATGAGCCATGTGTCAAACACGATGTAAGTAACAGCTTTTCATAACACTGATCAATGACACGAAGTGGAAAATGTATTTCTTGCTAGTTTAACAACTGACAATGCTTAGCTTTTTCTGGACCAAACGATTTGTTTATTATGAGCCTCTACCAAAGGTTTTGAATGTCCATAACTGTATGAAGTAGGTTTTTTTTCTGCACTGACACCTGTCATTTACATGAAAATAAAGGGTTTTACCCACACACAGGGACACATCTCTATTAATAACAGTAGATAATGTCCCATATAAATTTTATATGGGAGAAAACATACTTGCTTACCTGTATTTTATGTTTTCGTTTAATGAAAAAATATTTTAATAATAGTA
>NW_015539938.1:286287-290551 GCF_001515605.1 Sinocyclocheilus anshuiensis
ATATATATATATATATATATATAATATTTTAATATTCAAATATAATAGTTGATTTGATCTGTTGATCAAGCCCTTTGAAACTGAATTATATTTTTAAAAAAATGCTTTCTTTTTTGAAACGTTCATGAAAACAGACTCTATATTTTTGAGTGATTTCATTTCTGCTTGCATCCTGAAATTATCCCGGTTAAAATAGCGTGTTTTGGGAAAACTGCAGCAAGAACTAATGATTTCTATGTGCTTAACATACAGCACCCGAAGGGTAGAGATGTACAAAATGTGCTCTTTTGTAACCCATTTAATTTCTGTGATGCAGTGAAAGAAGATACAAGGAAAAATGTAGACTTGTAGAAAAAATTTATTAGAGTTGGACCAAGTTATTATATTTTGTTGAAAGATTAACAAGACAAGGCGAGTAGCGTATAAATAGTACATTTTGATTTCATATTTATTTTAGTGTCTGTTTCCCTTAACTCTTTATTATCTTGCAGAAAGACATTGTGAACCAGTATAAGTGCGGAGCCGATTTTCTCCCATCTCCGTTGGCCAGTCGACAGGAGTTTGCCTTGAAGGCCAATCCGGTCTTCATCAGGCAGAACCTGCTGACTGCAGTGGCCGTGGCTGTCGAGAATGATCACACCGTTGCTTTTCTGGGACACAATGCCGGAGAGGTGATCAAGGTGAGATAAGCTGTGTTAAATTAAAAAAACTACATTCACACGGTGCTCAAACCCTCTTCCAGAGGTGCTATAGCCCATAGCGTTGAGGTGCTTCGCCACTTTGTGGGAATATAAGTGGGAATGTATTCATAGTTATATAAGAATAACACTACAGAATGACATTTGAATGTGAACTATAAACAACTGGTTTATTGGAATAGTCCATGTACCATGTGCTCACCCTGATGTTGTTTCACATCTGAATGAGTTTTTCTTCTCTGTAACACATGAGCATAAAAGTTAAATGGCATAAAAGTGCCCCTATTATGCCATTTTTAATATTCCTAATATTGTTTTGGAGTCTCCTACAATAGGATTACTTGCATGCAAGGTCAAAAAATGCTTTTGTTTTCTCAAAATATACATTTAATATCACCTCATTTAATCTCAAACAATTAGATTCAGTCTCTCTAAACCCCTCCTTTCCGTGAGCCTACTCTGCTCTGATTGGTCAGATGGCCCAGTCTGTTGTGATTGGTCTACTGCGTATAGCGCGTGTCGGAAACGATACGACCATTGCCATAGTTTCATATTTTGAACATTCGATAGAAAATGTAAACATCTATTATTTATCATACTTACAGGCTGTGATTCAGTGGATCCAGCTGGTCCAGATAAACTGGGTACTGATTCATCTTTCAAGAGCAAGCGTTTTGTGAATCCAGCAATGAACTCCCCAAGATTTGAGAAGAAGTCGTCAATAAAATGATGGGAACATAAAAAAGATTGGGGTTGTACTGCTGTGAATATTAACCACTGATTCTTTGCAGCCTCATCTTTCAGAAGTGAAAGATACTTTCACAGCGTAGGTCACAGCGTCTTCGCAACATGATGTTAACCACATGAACAAGCTGCAGTGTTTGAGGGCAGGTCAAGTTGTTCGCGGCCGGCCAACGTAGAACATAGATGGGCATTATGCAAATATTACACACTGCATGAAAGGCAATATTCGAAATGGTGTAATAGGGGCACTTTAATTCTTTTTAATACAATGAAATTGAATGAGAATAACTGCTGCCAAGCTTTAAAATTATTAAAAAAAACATCATAAAACTGTTATAAAAGTTGTCCATGTGACTTGCAGTATGCACTATATTCCCAAGTCCCAAGAAAAGATCAACATTTAAGTCGTTATTGAGTGGAAATCTTCTCCTTTGTTCATCCTGGAAGTATATTAGCAATGTTAATGAGTTAGATCTTTTCACTGAATCTTTGATTCACTTCACAGAACTACTCAAAGTGATTCATTAATGAATCAAACTGATTCACTTCTCGAGTTCAACCAATTATCAGTGAAAATTTATTTATTTATTTATTTTTTACACAAAGGTATGACTTCAGAGGACTTTAAACATTTAAGCAAAAGTCATACTACATTTATAATTTTATGACAACTTAGTGTCTTTTTGAAGCTTGAAAGCATCAGTTCATTTATTTAGTATTACATGGAAAAGTACGACCAGCACAGAATTAAAAATTTCTCCTTTCATTCTCCAAAAAAGAAAGTCATACTGGTTTGAAACAACATGAGGACAAGTAAATGACACAATACTCATTTTTGAATGAAGTAACCCTTTAACTGACTTTTCCTCAATGTAAAAATAACCCAAAAATTGACAGCTCGTAGGAGGACGGCGAAAAAGAGGCCTTGTTAAGGGAGTGTTGAGGAAACAAGCATCTCCAGAAATTTGAGACAACCAATTAGTGAACTGCTACAACCAGCTAGCTACCTGGTGTCACACACCTGATTTAGCATGCACGTCACAAAGCTGGAGTTTAGGCTTTGGCAGGTGAGGGAATTGTAGGGTGAACGTGGCGAATCTCTGACAGAGGCATGAAAGAGAAAAAGATATTACTGTCACTGAAGCGAGACACAACTAAACACGTTAGACAATATATTAGAAATAATGAACCTCTCGCTCCACGTGATTCCAATTCGTACGTCCCAATAAAAAGGCTTTGTTAGAGCTGATTGTTTGTTGGATAGACAGATGAAATTGAGCGATAGATGGATAAAAACTGTCCAGATGGAGGTTTTTGTGAGTTTCCTGCCACAGTTTTATGGTCATTATGCGGCTTGTAGGCTATTAGTTGGGGGTTGACAGGTTGTCAGGTGCGGCTCAGGTGCGTGGGACACGCTGAGGGGGTTTTGTGTGGTCTGTAAATATGACAGATGTGTCCTGTCCTGTGCTGGACTGTTTAATTGGGGGTTTCTCTGTGTCTATTGTTCTCTCTTTACCCAGGTACATTTGTCAAGCCATCCAGAGGCATACAACCCCGGTCCGGGCTACAAAACCAGCGGCTACGTAAATAAGAACCTTTTCTTTGACAAAACCCAGGCGCACTTGTACATCACCACCGAGAAAAAGGTACGGGGCTGGAGTCGTTTATCATAGACTCTTTGATTATCACTGCCTCGACCTCAGGAAACGCATGATTGCGACTATTCCAGTGGCTTTTGTTGTTACGGCTCCTGCTGGTGCTGAAATATACGTTTAATTGCGGGTTTCTCTGTGTCTATTGTTCTCTCTTTACCCAGGTACATTTGTCAAGCCATCCAGAGGCATACAACCCCGGTCCGGGCTACAAAACCAGCGGCTACGTAAATAAGAACCTTTTCTTTGACAAAACCCAGGCGCACTTGTACATCACCACCGAGAAAAAGGTACGGGGCTGGAGTCGTTTATCATAGACTCTTTGATTATCACTGCCTCGACCTCAGGAAACGCATGATTGCGACTATTCCAGTGGCTTTTGTTGTTACGGCTCCTGCTGGTGCTGAAATATACGTTATTATTTTTTAAAGGCATTAATATAGTGCACGTCTTGCTGAGCTTATGACCTTACGGTGGTGTAATTGCAGTGTTTACAAGGCGGTGATGTATTGAAATCCTTCATGCTTTGCTGTTTGTCGTCTTCTCTGTGATTTTCTGCAATTAATTCCGCTTCAATTGAGTAACATACAGGCTTCGTTTAGATCAGTTCATTTCAGTATAAACGTATTTACTTTTCAAAAAAACTACTTTGTGTGGTTTTGACTATTGTCTCTTTTGGACCTTTTAAAATCTACTGAATTGTGATTGGTTTTGCGTTGCATCCTTTAGATGCACCCTAGCTCTAATGAGTTCAACTTTATTTGAATCATTTCATTATTTTGTGGTCGTGAAGATCACAAAGGTGCCTGTACAGGCCTGCCATCTGAAGTTGGACTGCCAGTCGTGCGTCGCTCAGAGAGATCCGTACTGTGGCTGGTGTGTCCTGGAGGGAAGGTACCCATATGTTTTCGACTTAAAATTGTGCATTTGTCTTAAGTTTTATTAAGTTTGAATCCAGCCTCTGTTTCCACTAAAATAGGAATATATATATATATATATATTATACACTGCCATTCAAAAGTTTGGGATCCGTAAGAATTTCCATGTTTTTGAAAGAAGTCTCTTCTGCTCATCAAGGCTGCATTTATTTGATCAAAATACAGGAAAAAAAACAGTAAAATTGTGAAATATTATTAGAATGTAAAACAGCTGTTTTCTATGTGAATATCT